>NC_034412.1:16623322-16696587 GCF_002078875.1 Numida meleagris
GGGGAACAAAACACCAGAGGAAGGAACTCCCTCTAGTTTGATGGAGATAAATAAATCTCGCATCTCCAGCTGCCCTTCTCAGGTGCATTCTCTCAGCATCACAGTCAGTGTGCTGAGCCAGGAGACAGCCCAGAGCCTGACACCCTTCCACACAGTCCCTAGAGAAAGACCATCAAAATACCCTGCCTGCAAGTAAAACAGCATTCTGGAGGACACACCAATATGTCACTTCACCTAGTTGCTACCTCCAAGCTAAGCATGAAATTTTACCTTTCAGCTGAAATTAGACCATTTCAAAGCTCAAGTAAGAATCTGCATAATTTAATTTAGGGTTGGGAGTCTGGAGCTGCATGCTACCATAAATATGGACCACACCAGAAATACAAAAGAGAATAATATCCGAACAGAAAGGAACAGCCTATAATGTTGGTGGCAGTCAATGTTTTTATTTTCCAGAACAACAAGTGGATTGCACTGAGTATTTTCAGGCAAGGAGGTTAAGTCTTCTTCAGTGTGGTTTGTCACAGGTCAGGTCTACTTGCGCAATAACAGCAGCGCAGTGCCCTCTGGATTCCTGCTTCCTATTGTGTTTTACAGGCTAGGTCACTCTAAAGTAAACTGTTGTTGTACAAAGTAGTGAAACCTTATCTTGCTACAAAAAAAAAAAAAAAAGAGTCCTTACTGCCACAAACGACAATGCCAGCTGTTTTTTTCTGTGATCTGAATTCTGGGGAGTAAGCACCGTGACTTTGAAGTGGAGAGCACATCACCCGACTAGCAGTTTGCCAACTCTGAACTGTTTCTTTAGGCCTGACCCCCTGAACTGATTGTATGATGACTAATTCACATGCTAAGATTGCAGTATATCGGTATCACTAAACAGCCTGCATTTGTCATTAAGGGTTTCTTGTAAAAAGAAAGATGAAAGTGAAGTCTGTAATTTTATATGAGCAGCAGACTATGGCATAAGTACATTTAGAATATGCAACTCCTGGAAAAAAAACGCTCAGCTCCACATTTTAACTATTTGTTTTAAAATCAGAAAGAAAAAGAAAAGAAAAAAATCCCCATAAAGAACAATGCCAAATCCCATTCTTGGTTACAACAGAGTTATGGGAGAGATCTTATTCACCTACTCTTGTGCAGGAAGAACAGAGATGCAGGACCTGGTGGTGTTCTGAGGACAGAGAAGGAAAGCTTTATCATCAGTTTAACAACTACCAAAATATATTTACTAATCTAGTATAAACTAGTATAAGATCTTCATGGGAACTATATCCAGTTTATGTTCGTGTAACTGGAAAATAACTTTCATTCAGGCTTTGCAGCTTTTCCAGAACTCTGTAGGTCCTTTTTGTTTGTTGCTTTTAAAAGAATTTGCTTCAATAGAAGGAGCATGAGATTCTACATAAATTAAATTGGACACAAGCTAATCCCTGTGAACTTCTTGCCTGCTTGAAAAACTCACAGTCATTGTTTGTGAAGCTTCTTGGACTTTCTGGTATTAGAAAGAAGTAAATAAACAAATAAGGTGGGGATAAGGGGGCAACAGGACACTACACCTAAGTAGAGAAATGAGTGACAGAAATCACACCTGTGAATTTGCAGCAACAGTCTGAGTACCCCATGAGCAACTAGTGCTGAGCCCACACTTTTTCATGCTTCTTAATAGCTCAACACAAGGTTTTGTATTACCGATCATCAGCTTTTAGAAGAACAGATCCACACCAGCAACTCTGGAAGCTAAATTACAGTACTAACAGGGCCACACTTCCCAGTACATAATCTTCATCCCAGAGGAAGCTCACAAACTCAAAATTCAAGTACAATAAATTCAGTTCTACATCTTCCTTTTCAGACATACCATAAGATATTCAGATCTCTCCCTTAGGAAGAGAGGGAACAAGGCCTCTTTTTATCATGATTAATACAACATTTTGCCAGTTTCCACATGACAACTCATAGAATAAATCTCCACATAAGGTAAGAAAAGATAGCACATAAAGGAAGCCTTGCAGCCCTAACACTTGCCACATTAGGAAAGGTTTAAAGGCTCCACGTACACACATACAGAGGGTTACAAACCAAGGAATGCGCATACCATAGAAGACAAACTCTTCTTCCTCCAGGCATGCTTCTAGTGGAGCCACAGCCACACTTCCCTCAGCTTTAGGAAGCATTTTGCACTGCGGCATTGATTGGAGCAGGCAGATGGGAGCAGTTTACAAAAGGCTGATAGCAATCAGCTGTGCTGCCTTGCTCTGCCCTCCCCAAAGTGCTCTTGCCCGAACACACCTGTATCAAGAGCCCAATGATATGCCCCACCCCAATTAAAGGGAAATGTTCATTCAGCATTCTGTTCCGCTAGTACAATCTAGTTTTATTCTAACTTAGGGTGTTCTGTTTTCGTATTGAGTTGAACAAATCAATGTTCTGTTAGGTTACACAAATGCTGCTTTAGAGTTGCCTTCTCTCTCCTTCCTTTCCCCCCTCCCCCTAACAGCTAAAAGTACATAATGGTGCTTTGAACAAGATCCTAAAGAGCTATTTCCATAAAGTGGTCCAATTCTTTTTAGAGATGTAAGTACACAAGATTCTTCAAATGTGGGGGGACAATGAAGATTAAAAAGAAAGTAAAAGATTAAAAGGAAAAGACCATAAGAAAAACTCAAAGGGGGGAAAAAAGATCAAAAAGAGGATTAACCATGTTACTTGTTGTTTTTCAGAAATTAAAGAAGTATGGAGGATAAGGAATTTGTTTCCTTTTGGCCCTAGAAAAATGCCAATTATGGTAGCTAAATTGCCAGGATCACATATCAGTATGCTTTGGAAATGTGAGAAATGGATGGGAAATACAAACACAGGGCAATAGCTTACAGTTATGTTATGAATTAAGCCACAAAAATATCAAGATTTAGTCACTGAATAAGCTGCCAAAGTTAATCTTTCCTGATGAGCTTCAGCAGAATCAGAATAGAGACAACAGAACTGTAGTTTCACAGATCAAAATTGCTAGGCTCACTCACCTTTGATATCTTCAGGTCTCATGTACCTAAAATTTCCACTGAAATCAAAGGAAACTGCTTAAGTGCACACGAACATAAGATGGAGCTCCTTATCTACTATGTATATTCATTTTAGGATGTTTTTTAAAGAGGTCTGGGGATTTTAAAAAAGGAAATACTTGGACCTCTTTTTTTGGCAAGTGAGATTGTGATTCTATCCATACTAACACAGTTTTTGTTTTCATGTAAAGTATTATGACGTAATAGCAGAATAACATTTTGGCAGTGTGGGGGAACAGCCTCCTTCCAGGTCCTTTTAATATAAGGCATTAACATAGCCCCTTGCTGGTAAGTATGTCAAAAGGAGGCAGGTGCAGATTTCTGCCACGAGCCTGTTGAGTAAAGCCCTAATGTGCCTTCCCTAGATCTACAGAGCAGTTTTACAAGTCAGCTATTTTTTCTGCGCCCCAGCAGCTGGTTTTGCCATGCTCAGCGCCCAGTGAGATGAGCCCAGCCTGCCCTGGTGACAGTGGCCTGGCCTGAGCTGACACCCAGGAGGGCCCAGCCACCCGCCAGAGTGGTGCAGGCCTAACGGCTGAGGCTGTCAAGGTCTCAGTACCGGCACTTGTGGGCTGCATCAAGAACTGACCTGAAAAATGCCCTGAAAGCAAAGCCAGCCTAAAGCTAATGCTCACAGGAGTGGTCTAATTAGGATCAAAAGTTATTAAACAAATTACCAGAACCCACCTGTAGGCCCGGTCCTGACAGTGTCACATCACTGCTCACATGCAGACAGATCTGGGACCACCATGGCACTAATGTGACTCCAACATGTCCCACCGTGGTACTGCAAAGGCAGAAGGATTTAGCTTTACACAGTGCTCCACGGCACAGAAGCTGAGTCCAGAAATGGTATATGTTGTTCCCAGCTATCCTCAAAGGGCAGACTGATGCTTTGCCATTGTTTTTCCCCTCTGCCGTCCCTTGCTGACACCAAGGGTCACACCTTTCCTTAAGGAAAGTCATGTTTAGCAGTACCGAGGGGCCACAGTGTGTCTTCTCCATGGTGGATGGCAAACCCCATGCGTGAAGCTGTACCTGAGTTTCACCTTCAGGAGAAACTGCCCCATGGGTTTCTCAGAGGCTTCCCAGTCTGGCTCCACTGCCTCCCCTGCCTGCCTGCAGGGAAAGCCGGGCTGCTGTGTGAGACAAGATGGCGGCCTCTCTACCCTCATGTGCCACAGCTCCTGCTGGCCCCTACAGCCAAGTGCTGTCCTTCCCCACTCCCACTCCTTAGTGTCCTCAGCCCCAGCAAATGAGAGACCCCAGCAGCTGGCCTTTCACTGCCAGGGCTGCTTCCCTCCCGAGCTGTTAGGCACTAAGTCCCTGCAGGACAGGAGTTCCACAGCAGGCCCCCCGCACCCCACTGCCATCCCACCACTGCCCCAGCCCAGGGGCTCACCATGGCCCTCCAGCATCTCCACATGTAGCCCAGGAGCAGTCTCTGTGAGGAGCAGCTATGCTGCTGTATGCCACAAGGCTCCATCCTTCCCCTGGACACAAAATTAAATGTTTGGGCTGGCATGCAGCCCACAGGAGTTCAAAACACTGGGAAGGTGCTCATGGTCAGCACTGCTCTGCTCTGTGGCTCACCACCACCACAGCAGCACTGCTGTCTGCAGATGTGCAGGCCCAAAGCACCAACGCAGCCACAGCTTTTGGAAAGAGCATGTGAGAAAGAAACTCGTTACACTGGCAGAATGCTGGGAAAAACGGTCCCTTTGTGGACACTGACAGAGCAGAGGGCTGTAGATTGCTGGAGGAGTGCTGAGGAAATGGCAGTGGAGCAGGGGGCAGCCCCAGCCCTTATCCATGCCCTGTGAGACTGTGGGCAGAGCCATGGAGGAACAAAGGAGCTGAGGGAACTGGGGAGACTCCAGTTGGAGACAGTGATCCCCAGAAGAACTGGGTCAGTCAAATGCCAGTAGCAGACCTGAGATGGGGCACAGGACATGGGAAATCTTGGCTCACCCCAACACCTCTGAATGCCCCGTGGAGCCTTCACCACACAAGTCACAGGGGGACCAAAACAGCATTTCAAAAGCCTCCAGAAATTTGTACACTTTGTATTTATTCCAGTATTCACTGTGAAGACAGTTGTGTGAGAGTGGACCACAAAGAAAGGTTGTCCGTAGAACCACAGAGTCATAGAACAGTTTGGGTTGGAAGGGACCTTAAAGAGCAGCTAGTTCCAATGCCCTGCCATGGCCAGGGTCACCTTCCACTAGACCAGGTTATACAAAGCCCCATCCAACCTGGCCATTTCAGAACAGAGTACATGTAACAATCACCCTTAAAGGGCTGAATTTTTATAGGTATATCCTCTTCAAATAATTACAAACAAATACATATATGTGGGGAGAAAATTATTTGTGAAAATGAAATTGCATCTGTAAAAGAAAACAAAAAACAAACAAACAAAAACATGGATTATTGCACAGAGACCCAAGAAAAACTGAGAACAAGATACCAGCACGAGAGCAGAGAGGAAGAGTGTGCACGAAGAAACAAGTAGCTTAGCATTTGGTTATGGCCTAAGGAACAAACTGCACCATCGATGAAGACACCAAATAGTTAATAAAGCTTCTGAACTGTTTCCAATTCTCAAACAAGGAAGCAATAGTTCTGCTCTTATCAGCAACTGCTCTTTCATATTTGTATATCAAGCTAGCTTTATTAAATTATTCAGCAAAGGTCAAATGTGATGTGTCTTCCTAGTTTTATTATGATTTTCTATGACATTGCCTGAGTAGTGGAATAATAAACAGTGCATGTCAATACGCTACAGTGCTGAGATATCCACAGGCACTCTGGATTATGAGACTCTACAACCATCAATTCTGAGGCAATGTAAGCATATTAAACAAAGATATAAGCTATATGCAAACACTTCTATGTGTTGCTCGTTCAAACACAACACCGAAACAGAACTGAGCTCCAGCTCTGTGTACATATACTGATTTTGAAGCCTACTTGTACAATATATAGTTTGTAAATATTTGAACCAGTTCCGTGCTGACTAATAATCTAACTACTTTAAGTCTTCAGCTCCCTTTGACTGATGAGAACTTCACAGCCTGGAGTGAGCTGCCCAGAAGTGCTGGGAGAAAATAGGTAGTAAAAAACTGACAGACCAAAGTGACTTTTACCTACAGTGACAGCAGAAGCAGATTGAAATTTTGGTGATTTTACAATAGACAAAGATCTTGGAAAAGATTCAAATCAATTCATGTGATTCTTTAAGGTAACTTTATGACTCCATATGATATATGCCCCAATTTATGGTAACTGAAAGATGCACGAGGCTTTTTCAGCAGTGGCAAATGACAATTACAATGTCATCTATATAATCCAAAGGAAATACACCTCTGATGTTAATTGAACAAAAATATAGTAATTTAGTTTAGTGCAGTTATTTGTGTTGTTCCAGATTAGTTTTATCTGGCTCTAGGCAATATCTAGACATCATTGCAAAAGCCAACATAAATTAAAAATAGGTTATTCTAATCAGGATGTAGGTTTTCTTTCAACTGTTAAGTGAGTAACAGAACTCTGCAATGAACAATACAAAGAGATTTATGAATTCAAGCTGTTTCTGGTTCCTGATGGTCTCAATGATATTGCCTAAAATTTATTTCTTATTTTATACAGACATATATTTTAGCAATCCACTTCACAGACTTTAAGGTCAGAAGACTTTATGGATAGAAAGCATTGAATACTTTCATGGTTACTGATGCAGAAAAAATGTTTGCTTTACACATTAGCAGTAACCAACTGCATTCTGGGTTTTTTTTGTTTGTTTTGGTTTGTTGTTTTTTTTTTAGAGAGTACAGGTTATTTTTGATAAAAGAAAGATTTAAAATCAAGGTATAAATTAAAAATCAGGATTGTACCATAATAACAAATATTTGTTCATCAAGACCTGTCTCTCAGAAGGTCCCAAGCCCTATATCTTGGTTTAAGTAGCTATTTTTATTTATTTCCATCTCACAGCATATGCAACACACATTGCTCCCCTCCCCCCCCCCCCCCCCACACCCACAAAAAAAAAAAAAAAAAAAAGAGAAAAAAAGAGGAGGGAAGTGAGTATGTTTTGGATTCAACTGATAATACATTCCACTAAGCTATTCTATGGCACTTATGTCAAATGAAATATCCATGGCAGTCTCATGCCCCTTTGACTTTCTGAGCACTTAGGATTTGTATTCCAGAAACACATGTGGCTCCCAAGAACCTCTTCAGCCTTGGCAGTGATAACAAGAAGGGATCAGAGTACCCCAAGTAATCCTTACAGCTCTGTCAACAATTCCTATGGCACATCATAAATCAGGAACCTGCTTAGTCCATCTGCCCCAGCTCCTCACTTCTTCCAAGAGCTCATCCCAGCTCCCTGACTGCATGGCTTGCCTGTAAGAGAACAGGATGATTTTCTCTGTATCTGTCTCATTTCCAGGCTCATCAGATCTGTATTAGTCTCTTATGAAAAGAAGACCTTGGGAGACACCTAAAATAGAGGAAGGAGGCAGTGAAAACACCTGCTGTCGAGCTTCAGGTCCAGAATGCACCTCTCCAGCAGCACTGCGGGGGTGGAGGGAGAAATGCTAGCTCTGTTCCACCCCAGCTGCTGGAATGGAAGAGGACTGATGGCAAAGGGGGAGTTAGAATCATTCCACCTGCAACAAAGTTACACCCTTTGGGGGAAGAAGAAATCACACAGACACCATCCAGTTCCCAACTGTGCAAGCAGGCTTTTATCCTGTACTTTACAGCTTATGTATTGCAAGCTGGGGAAAAAAGGCTCGATAGACCTTTGTTGCAAGCCGAAGACAGTGCATAAATGCCAACAGTCAAGTCCTCAGAAAGGAAAAGGCAACAGAAAACAAAAAATCAGAAAAATGAGAAGCTTAGAGCCGGAAATAGGTATTAAAAAGAGACTTAAATTTTAATTGTCACAGCATTAAAAGTGGACCAGAGAAACATAACCTAGAAGGGAAAAAAGAAATCCCCTCTCCCCATATTTCAGCATTTTTAAATGCCTCCCTTTCAAAAATGTTATTCTTTCATTTTCCAGCTAAGACAGCTAGATTTTTTTTTCCCAAACAATGAAATAAAACTGAACATTAAATGAGTACATAAATAAGAGCTGAAAAATTCAAGGTGGCTACTTCCCTTGCAAAATCGTGAGGAAATTAAATGCCCACCAACCCTCAAACACTGGTGTGCCACTGAAATGTATTCCAATTGTTTGGAAGGGTCTTTCGCCATGTTTCAGTTGCCTTGTGCTTAACCCTGTGCTTAACAAATTCCTGAGGCTTTTAAGGATGAAAAAATAATCAGTATAGAAACTGCCCATAACCCATTACTCATTAGAGTTCTGGCACTGTGTGAAATCATCCTAGCTGACCTACTTGTGCTGAGTTTAAGCCTTTCAAATGTACAGCAAAGGCATGAGGCTTTTGTTGTTGGGAAGACATACAGTACTAATAGTGCTTGAAAAATGCACAGTTCACTGACAAACTCAGGCTTCTGAGCAGCGTATGAGCAGTACCTGCACACAGAGGCTGCCCAAGGCTACTGCTGCTCTTGAATGCATGCAGAAGACACTAACATAACGAATACACCTTGAGTTGAAGATAACATGGTTTATTTCTTCATGATATTCAGATTAAAATGTATCAATGTATTTAGCACAATACTACATTTTAGGACAAAAATCATCAGTGCTTTGCAAGTCTTCATAACTGTTTATTCATTATAAATAGTAAATATTTACTGAACTTTTTACATGAAAGACGTTTGTTTTTTGTTTTTGTTGTTTTGTTCGTTTGGTTTTTTTACAACACGTTGTTGGTAGAGGCTGTAACACAAAGAGATTTCATTTTTCCCTCTCCCTTAAGACCAATGTGTGAACTAACCTCTGTACTGAATCTAGTCTAATGCACTACTTCATTGTCCTTAACACTAAAAGGAATGTATTTGTGTTCTGCCCCTCTCTTTGCTCAAAGAATAGAGAGAAATAAATAACACCGCCTTCCATCTTCCTGTTCCTCTCAACATCACAAAACACAAATTTATTGACATTCTAAAATGTCACAATGCAAACTTCTTGTAAACCTTCGTTCCTAAAATTATTTTCTATATTGAATACCACTGTATAATTTAAACAACTGTGTTATATACAGGTCCATCTCTGTTCATGTCCTGTACATCACTAAAAATGTAAACGTAATCATTTTTTCTTATTGTTTCCTGAAAATGATCTTTAAATCATGATTAGCAAGCTGGATTTCAGCTGTCCAGCGCACTGCAACATTTTTGTATTTGATCGTTAGGAATTATGCACTGCAAAAATAAAAGTACCTGCAAAAATATAGTTCTGATTCTATCTATATGACTTTGGATGATTCCAAAGTTTGTGTGAGGTACACAGTATTGCACATTGCTAGGCAGTTGTGAAAAAATCAGTCATGTAGATTTTTTTCCTCCATGTTTGTTCAAAAAGGTACGATGGACCAGGAATACTCCACATAAAAAGATAAAATGTATTTTTCATGTTACATGAGATCTTGTTTCTTGGTAAAGCAAAACTTGGAAGTGGCATTTATTGACAACATGATTACAGAAGCATGGTAAGATAACCAGTAAGTTGCTCTGGAAGTCTTTTGCATTTATTCTAGCTTCCTACGGACTTGACATTTCCTCTTGATGACAACTTCCAGTGTGTAACAAAAGAGGTTCTGCTGCCCATGCTTCAGAAACTGGGCAGGTTTAGTGTTAGACTAAAGTCAGCACTGGATGTCAGATGAGTCAGAGTATGCAGAGCTCAACTGTTAAATTTCATAATGTTCCATTTGTCCCAATCAATGCATATTAATTTCAACAAAAAAACGGAATGTTTTGCCAGGCAGTGATATTAAATTCTGCTCTGTTTTGTATACCCACTCATAATGAACCATGTCGCATTTATTTATTCATTATTGCTTTTGGCCTTTGTCTTCTGTATAGCTTTGTTCAGTCTTCAGAAGTCTACTAAAAGCTATGACTGGAGAGAACAGAACAAGCCTGCTTCTCTCGTTGGGATTGCCCCAGTTTAGACTGCAGTGTGTTGAGAAGATCCCTGGTATCCAAGCTCTGGAGCGAGACCGGAAAACAACACCAGCTTTAACTTGAAGTGGACAGTTCATTTATGCAATATCTGGCTTCAGATAATGAAAGGCACCTGAAAAAAAAAAAAAAAAAAAAAAGAAGCTTTTTAAGTCATGCTGTGACAACCTCTCAGCATGGGGCTATGCCAACTACAGGTTGACATTGTCATATTTAATATTGATATATCAAAGGAAAGGGACTAATATTTTTATTCCTGGGACAAGTTTGACAAAACTCTACGTATCTGGGATTATATACTGTAATGATTCTTGAGCTGACCTCATTAAGAACATGTGTTTCTAATAATGGAATGCCAGTGGTTATTTCGATTTGGACAACCCTTATGTTTTACCTAATGGCAATCAGGTTTCATGTCTCAACAATTAATAACATCAAGATGTTGTTGACATCACTTAAGAAAATAATTATGCAGCAGAAATCTTGCTCAAACAATCAGCTGTCTCACCAGTGCACTCCACTCAATTTTGGAGAGTAGTAGCAGTCAGCCATTAGGATCTATTCCTGTAATTTTCTTTGTCATAGCCAAACAAATACAATTGATAAACGATTATTGCGTTGCAGAACTCACTTTGTCCATATTGGCCATACTGGTAGCCTGCGACAGGGTCCATGCTGTAGCCAGTGGTGCTGTAGGTCGGTGGGCAGTAGGACTGGGATGTAGGCAGGCTGTCTAAACTCTTCATGTGATCTAGCCGCTGGCTGCAGCTGGCTGAGACAGTGGTGGTGGGCTCCAGGCCCCCAGTCAAAGGGGACAGGGCATAATCAGTTTGAGGCTGGTGAGGCACACCACCATGGTTAGTCAAGAGTCCCATTACCTAAAATAAAAGGTAGAATAATAAAGTTAAAACACATGGAAAACTGTATTGTTGTAGGTGCTATAGAAGTCCTCAAGACTTTCATTTGATTTCCTAAAACGGGTAGACTTAGTATTCAATCTATGCTTTAGCTAACTAATACAAAGAGCATAAAAAGCTGTATCATCTATCAAAATAAAAACTGATGGCTAGCAACCCACAAAAAGCAATACTAAGGGCAAAGAAGGAAAAGTAATTTCAGAAACTATTGTGATCTTTGTCTGATCCTGTGCCCCAGCCAGGATTTCTGCAGGTGTTTATTCCTTGAGGACTCAGTCATAAGGGAATAAGAAACAGATAGTGACTCTTCACCCATGCAGTTCTGCATGGTCTACCAACACAGAAAAGCTATGAAAAAGTTTACATGCAAATTTTTTATCTAAGATCAGCAGTCACTAAAATGAAATTAACTTGGAGTGAATCACAGCAATACCATTGATGGAAGTAACAAAGAATCCCAGCAGCAAGATGAACATAAACATGTGGGGAAGGAGCAGAGCAGCCCTAACTTCTGCCGCCGGATACACTGTGTGCTTGTCTGAAGATGTGAAAAGTGCTGCTCATTATACCAGTTCTCAACTTAATCCTGAGTTAGAGAAGACAATAGAAATGGTCTGGCTTTCCAGACTGACCTCGAGTCAGCTGTGCTGTGACTCCCTTAATAAGCTGCCCATGCACAAAGAGTTATAAAATCAACAACTGAATTGATATTAAATGGAAAGAGATTACTGGAAGTTATATACTTGTCTCTACAAAGCCTCAGCCCTCTAAGCTGTAATTTCCAGTAGAAGAGCACAAAATGTTTTAGAAGCACCTGTGCTTTTGAACAGGAGTCAAGGAAGCTGCAGTATTAAGTTCTTGATTTACAAAAATCAACTCACATTATAGGCCGGTGTGTACTTGCATTCCCAGCACATCTCTACAGCACATTTTGAAAGTAAGTTCTGTTGAAAGAATTGCTTGCTTCTGCTAGATGAAGTTGCATTTCAAAGCTTGAGAAACAGTTTGCAGGTTAAAACTGAGGGGTTATGTACAGCTTCTGCCAAAACAGCATAACCTGATAATTTTAAGCTGGCCTTCCTACAAAAAATCATTACAAATATCTGACACATGCTTTTTGATAATCATTTTGCTTCACTGCCCTTATCCTAACCTACCAAAAACTATTAAATTTGCAGTCCATTTTGAGAAGAATAAATCCATGCTCATAGGAATGTCTAGTTCCTAAAGTTCTGGTGTCCCTTCTCAAATTGTATTTATTTTCCATTGCAATAGAAGAGGGACTTTCGTTGCAGGAGCTCATAGTCCCAGCTCTACAAGCTCTGAATTGTTTGTTTTTAATCATTAAGTGAAACAAGCCCCAGGGATCATGATTATAGAGTAGGAAGGAAGAAAAATCCAAGTCTTACATGTCTGATAAGGAAAAGAACAAGAGACATAAGCAGAGGACTTCAAAAAGTAACACCCAGATGCCTGCATCACACATTTAAATCATGTCTTGAGATGCACTCAGGACAACTCATTGTGAAATCCTAGCACTGAAGTTGAAAATACAACCTGGATTCAGGTATGGAATTTTATATATTTTTTATATTATATATATTTATACTTAATTCAAATCACTTATTCAAGGCACAAAGCCTATTAAAAGAATTTGAGATTAATATGACGCAATTTAAAAATCCTTAGAATTGCCAGAGATTAAAAAATCATTGTACTAGAATGGCAACCCAAGTGGTATTTTGTCACCAAAAAAAAGACACTAAAAGCTGAGATTACTGGACTCCCAACTTTTTCTCCTCAAACTGGATCCTGAGAAGTATTAAAATGTTTCAAGATTATTTTAGTAAGTTCTGCTGTTTTAGGAAATACACATATTTTTCTTGTACTCTTGGAAAGTGATATGATCATGAAAATGTAGCATGTTTAATGAACTGACATTGCATCAGCAGCATACGATGTTAGATAAATTATACTTTAAATGAACGTAGGTTATATTAATATTCATCCTTTAAAATTAAGGTTATGAACTTAAAAGAATAAGAAATTCCGCCAGAAAAGCCCCACATATCTTAACGTAAACATTTATGTTAAAAATTACTGCTGTGAAAAATATTTACATTGGCACAAGCATCATGGTTTTGACTACAGTTTTAAACATTCATGGTTTATCAGAAATCTGAAATGAGTGCACAACCCTTTCCATTCCTGTATAGCACCTATGTAATCCCAGTATTTACGGTGTTTTACCATGTTCTGTTCCAAGTTCAAGAGCAGGGAGAACAGCCTGAGCTTGTGTTGCCCTCATAGCCCCGCTGGAGTCCCGATGCCAATCCTTTGCATGTGAGCTCTCACATCACATACCATCTCTACCAGGAGTTTTATGATGGATTGCTAAATTGGGCAAATAGCTATTTTGCCAACCACATGCTCCAGGAAACGTAACACTTTTCTGTTTAATATTTTCAACAGAATAGAGTCAAGACAATTTACTTTTTTAATTAATCAGAAAATAGTACAAGCCTTTAAGCATCTTTTATAAGAGCTTATGCTCCTAATTGACACTCTGGAGAA
The DNA here is from genome assembly GCF_002078875.1 of Numida meleagris. NCBI lineage: Eukaryota > Metazoa > Chordata > Aves > Galliformes > Numididae > Numida > Numida meleagris. Next base: position 16,636,986 of record NC_034412.1, read on the forward strand.
GAACTGGCCCAGCACTCTATCTTTGAGGTGGGGAAAACTAGAGTAACCATCTTCTTAGAAATGTCTTCTTCAGAAGCCTTAGGAATCATGCTGTAGTTGATTAGTATCTAAATAATTAGATTTTTGGTTATGCCTGTTTTGAAAGCTATAAGGGAAGTAGCCTTAGGGCAGAAGTCTTTCATATGGTATGTGCCATGACCTTATCACCCATACAAGGAGTTACAGGAAGGGCATGGCTGACTTTCACCTAATCAATTAGATAGCCATCAATGGGCCATGTCTGCAAGATGATCAGTACCCTCAGCTTAGCAGCATACAAAAGACACATGAAGATCTGGATTTTGCAACTCAGGTCTTCTACTAGTATTAAACAGTATAATATTAAATAAGAAAACAGATCTGATTTTTTTTTACATTAACCATTGCAAAACATTTATTCAGTCCACATGCCATTCAAATTACTGGAAAATGTGTACTTCCCTCTGAATTAATTGGGGAAAATGGGAGTAGTAATTGTCACCCTCACCAATCTGGACCTCAAAGAAGTTAAAAGAAGAAAAATCAAGGGCTGATCGAACATCGAGAACCAAATACTGCTGTAACTATTTTTTTTTTTTTAAGAAGAAAAACCTCCTATAAATGCAAAAATTCAGGCTGTAAAGTTTTGGGTTACATTACATGTTTTGTTTTCCCTAAAAAGAAAAAATGTTGACCGGTAGCCTTTGGATTTATACAATAAAGACAGTGTGTTTAATTAATAAAGTAATTATATTCCATTAGAAAATGAAGGTGTATTTAGGAATATCAAAAAGAACACTATGAACTGTAACAACTCAACTTTACGGAGGAATTCTCATGGAATACATCCCAAGCAGCCAAAACATTCATCAGAACAAATCTCTAGCTATTGGAGTTAACACAACATCACTAGGTGAGGTTATGATCCAGGAGGAAGAGAAATTGAATGATAAAAGCTTAAACACCACGTACACAACATCTGGTCCATTATCAGCTATTAAAAACTACTTCTATCATTAACAAAATAAGGTCCATTAAACTGAGAAAAAGCTTATTCCTTTTAAATGAAGCATTATGCCCATTAATGTGGTTGGTGTTTTAGGATGTAGGACCTACCATAGGCACAATAAAATTCTCATATGTTTTAATTCATTTACGCATGCCTGCATTTAATATGCTTTGTGAACATGTCTGCAATTAATATGATTTATGAGAAAAGAACATGTGCAATATTTTTTGGGTACAGTGATACATTTTTTCCCCCTCCTGTGAATGAAAGATTTAATGAAACAGCTCAAGGAAAATTGTTGGCAGTTAACGTATTAAGTTGAACTGACAGAATCATGAGTAAACTTTAGTGGAGTTAATGATATCCTCTTATCTGACCCTGACACATTTGCAGCATGTAATTTACAGAAGCTCTGTCCAGGGAATCTTGACAAATGCTCCTAACTATGTCAGGGCAATGTTCCATTCTAATGTAAAACAGATGTGGGTCAGATACCCTCATTCATCACAAACACTGAAAATTTCAAACTCCTTCTGAGATGAATGGCATTACCTGCTGTTAATTATTTTCACTGCAGAAAAATCTCTCACAAACAAAATACTGCACTGTAAAGCACATAAAAATGTTTGCCCTGATGCACTGGAATGGCAGATTTTAGTAGACTGAATAAAATTAACTAGCTACATGGATCTATACCTACAGGATCATAGAATTGTATTTCTGATTCATTTCTTAAACATGAATATTTCTGCTGGATATATGAAGAAAGCCAAGAATAAGAATTTTGTGCCAACTGGCAAGCACTTGGAACCAAATACTTGGTTAATAAAAATAGGAGCAAATATACCGACTTTGAAGATCCAGTGATCTGACCTTCTGTGTACTCGAATCAAATGAGGCCTCATACTGATTTCACACCATTAGACATCAGTGGTAGCTACACTGAAATCAGAGAAGGTGCAGTGGTGTACCATTTAGGACAACTGAGAGGATAACTTGACCCTACAAGAATTATATTTTTAACTACAGGAGATTACTGACGTCCACAACATTATCACAGTTTGTCACTAAATTAGTGCCTTTTTTCAGGCACTAGATCATGGAGTCACAGGACTAGATAGCTATATCAATATAATTAAATGAGAAATTCTCTAGATCTTGTTGTATGGAAAAGCTTCAAAAATGTTAAGACTGAAAAGGCAAAATAGAAGGCTCAAAGGTTTATATATGTTCAATTTTCTATTATATATTATTTATATATATGTTGTTAAATATAAATACTTAACATCTCAAAATTGTTAGGCAGTCTTAGTGATTGTAGGTACTGACTTATGAGTTTAGATTGTTAAATATGGCGATATTACTTACAACCATTCATAGCACAGGGTTAGGTTTCCCTTTCCCTGTAAATTCTTCTCCCACCTACTGCTCAACCCAAAACACAATAAGGAGAATCCAGCCATCATCAAAAAGGCTAGAGACAGCTGGACTCGCACCCGCCTTCCCTTCACAACTGGAATACACGTTCTGTTTTCTGAAAGCTAGACAAACAAAAACCATTTTGTTTTCCTTTTTTTTTTTTTTAATTCAAACACTAGTTAATTTTGTCACTGGCAGAAGGCCTGGGGATGTGATCTGCGAAGCTTTTACAGCACGATTCTCACTGAACTCCGTTTGGCCCTATTACAGCTTTTACATGGTTTTATTGGCTGGATGGCTGGATCAACCACGGGGAAGTCACTACAAAATCCTCGCCAAACAGTTAGAAGAAATGTTATCCATAAATGTGAAAAAGATGACAAACAAACATTGCTGAAGTAATCCAACCTGTAAGGAAAGGTTTATTCATGAGGCTTCCATTAGTGTCTATGCCAAGGACTCTAATGCCCGGTTAATCATCACCAGGACAAACGCAAACATATTTTGCTATTTTGACTAGGGTAAGCCTCTTAGCATTCTGACTCAGCACTCAGTCTTCCTTTTATAAGGAAATGATTACTGTTACTGATATCCTGGCAAAAATCAACCAAAAAATTAAGCAGTTCTCTCTTTAGGGGTAGGAAATTTTGAAGCAAACCAAGCCCTATGCATGGGGGCACTTTGCTATGCACTATGCACTTTGCTATGGATTAAATTTTGCTCTTTCTGATCCCACTGCAATATAAGCTTTTCACTGAATCATATTGTGGTATTTTTAGTATCCTCCTTTGGAAATCTAAAATATAGAATGTAGTTACTCAAGTAAGTCACCAGTGATTACTCATGACAAAGCCCTCATTCATGTACCAGCCATTAACTGAATAAATATGCAAGTACTTACATTCCTGTAGATATTTTCATAAATTCATTAAAGACTTAAGGGTTCACCAATGCATGCAAGTCACATATTCTATGAAGAGCTAACTCATACTTTTGCTTCAGTGGTTCAAATTTAAATTCTACGTGCAAGAAATGCAAAACATTACTTTAAGGGCTGCAGTGCAGTTGAATGCTTATCTCGTGCATATTGTAAGTGATACAAATTATTATGGAAACAGGTGAGTCGGACCTGTGGGAATTCTAAAACTTTCAATATTACAAGGTACAAAATAAGACTGATTTTGTTTCTTATGATGTCTGTTAAAAAAAAAATTAAGACATGAAATTACCATAAAGATTTGTTCACAAATTTAGAAATATTATATATCAGGAATGATGCTTTATGCTAAAAAGAAAATTGTCATTTAAACTCTCATGTAAATAAAAATAATGGGTTTTTTTTGTTTGTTTTTTGTTTTTTTTTTAAATGGGATTTGTTATGGGTAGTGAAAGCTCAGGTTTCATTTTTGAAAGAAATTTTCACCTGAAGATTTGTCACAAAACAGCAGCCAGGTGTAAGAGCAGGGAAACTTCTAGCATTCAAAATCATAGACTATTTCAAAATATATAAATTTAAGAACTGTCAAAGCTTCTGGATAAGCATTATCTTCTTATAACATCTACATGAAGCACCTTCAGAAAGAAAACCTTAAACACTGAACTATCGATTTGCTACAGTTTGATGGCTGTGATGTGAAAAAAAAGTGATTAAAAATTCACAGTACTTACTGATAAGTTTTATACATATTGTATTATTTTACTCTTACATTTTCATGTTGATTTTCCAGCAGAGTCCAGAGCCTTTTTTTTTTCCTTTTTTTTTTTTCCCCCCACTTCATATGCCTGAGCAGTAAAAACAGACCTGTTTTGGAAGGCTGCATTCTGCCCTTGAAAACATTCTGGTAAGGGGAAGGTGAAGCTGGAAAAAAGCCCACGGAAAGAAGCTGTGGTGGACATTGAAAACATAATGTCACCAGTTTATTGTTGCAGCTATACTAATAAATATGTTAATGTCTTTTATATTCATAATAACAATATTTTTAAAATGATATTATTATTTTTGCAAGGTAACAATTATGAAACTATTGAATCTCGTGTATTTATATCACATTCCAGAAACAGAAATAATCCCACTGACTGAACTTTTTCATTCTTTCATCTAATATATTTATTTTCATTAAAAAATAAAATAAAATTGCATTCATTAAAATTGTATCATGTGAATTAACTTTCTTCCCCACAAAGAAATCCCTGACCTGTTCCTGGTCATTAAGTAAAGAGTTCTCAAAACCAACCTCACTGTGACAAACATAATGAGCTTCTGACTGGTAATGAACTTAGACCTAAATAGTATGTTTTCAGTTGGATAGTAATTAGAAGGTGTTGTAAAAGGCATAAGGAATTAACAGTTGTATTTTTACTTCCTGCCCTGTTAATGAGGAAATTCAAGTTGGTTCCACCGTTCTCTTAACAACAGAGTTAACAAGACAGTATGAATATATCTAACTGATTTGACAGCTGCCATCAAGTCCATGCTTCACGTTAATGAAAACCAGTGCTCATAAAGACTTAAGCCAGTTACCTAGGATCTATCTCACCATCTATGTCACAGGTTCATTCTTAAACTCAGGCAGTGAAATGTTTTGACAGTAAAAGAAAGAAACCCCGAAACAGCTGGCAATTTTACTACTGTTCACAGAAATGTTTGGAATTTTCTTATCAAGATTATTCCTGAGCTCCAGGTAATTGCAAGAGAACTGCAAAGTATTTTCAAGACTATTGTGATCTTCTGCACAGCCATTCAACATTCAATCCGCTTTCCATTTAGAAAATACAGCCTTTAAAGCTACTAATTAGGCGCAGTTATAGAGAAAGACAATAAGGGGAAGGAAAAAATAGAGCTCATAAGTTTTCTAGAGGGCAAGGAGGAAAAGAAAACCTGATGTCCAGCAGGATACAGGTTGCACACATTTATTCTTTCTCTGTTAAAAATTTAACAGAGTATTCTAAAAGTTAACTGCAGGAAGCATGTAGCCTCATGGGCAGCAATGTGAGCACAGCGTTGCTGCTCTCTCTGAATCCAAGAGCAGCCTGAAACAGCACGCTTCCAAACCTGTGAACTGTGTAGGGCAAACTGTGCCGCTTTGACATTAATAAAAAGCACATGACAAGGTCAAGGGATGCCCATGTACACCGGAAAAGACTTTTTCCTTGTCTTAAATGAAGCAGTTCAAAATATTGAAATCCTGTCTTAAAAACAATCTGCTCTCTTGTAAGGCCATACACCTGCAGCTCTTGCAAGATAAATGTTTCAGCAGTCCATCTTCTGCCTTGCAGCCAAAGAACCAGGGGTGATTGTTAATGCCATGCTCAGAAAGTGACACGGCAATTCAGAGGCACGCTCGACTGCTGTACACACACATTAACCCATAGATATGCTATTCCCTAACAATTCTGAGTTAACCAATTTTTGTTAAAAAAAAATGCACTAAGCAACTGAAACCTAATTTGAAAACGAAATACAATATCTCCATAAATATATGCATGAAAGCCAAGAAGCTACATAATAGGCATAGAAAACATAAAAATATGTGATTTACATATATTACACACTAATAATCTCCTTCTGAGATTATATTTAGAGAGCTCTGGCTGCGATGGAGTGCTTGTGGTTTGTTTGATTTTTAATTCGATACAAACAAGGACACTCCTAGCTATCAGTTCCCCAAGACATCCATCACTGTCTTATTCCTGCAGAAACCAATCTTCTGCAGTTCTGTGGGCCAGGTTCTCACCATAGCCAGGTGGTAGCGAGGAAACCAGATGCACAAGGAGAGCCATCCATCATCTGGAGGGGATCTGCAGATCTTGTCTCAATGTAATAAAGGGCTGAATGTTAACCAGGTGGGACCCTTCCTATTCTCTCATTCTTATAAACAAGAATACCATTTTATTTCCCAATAAACTACCAGCCTGCAAGACAGCTACATTAAGTTCTGCTTCTTAAAACTGACCAAGATGTACAGTCATCTAACTTCCAAGTTCATGGCTGAAGTGATAAAAATAAAGTTACAGTGCCCTAGTCATTTCTCCTTTTCCTCTGTGCTTCACCTACTGCTTGCCTTGAGCAACATGTCAGTCCATCATACCCAAGAACAAAGTTAGAAAGGAAACATCCCACACAGCAAATAAAGCATCCCCACAGGTCTGCATGTCAGACCCTTAACTGGAATAAGCTGAACTCAAAGGGAAGAAGAGGAGGTTTAAGTCTGGTAGGACTATGATCCTGTGAATCTTAATATTAGATTTTGTTCTACACATTCTGAGGGGTTTATTTTTTACTCAGAAAAGATTATTTGAGTTCAGACAAAGCCCCCGCCTTCTCCCTCCCACTGAAGTCACTGTAAATTCAGCGTTATGCACGGTATATCCAGAGTGCTTTTCTGAGAGAGACGCTGATGGATGGAAACATGATTTAATTGCTCACACACCCAGGCTTACTGTGGTCAAAAATCCAGCAGCTAGCGAAAAGACCCTCTCTCGTCTAAATTCCACACACACTCAGGGCACTGCAACATGCCCACTCAGCAGGGTAATTCCTGTTTCTTTCTTAATAAAATCCCTGGTGCCGAACTGGCTTTAAACTTTCTGGCTACACCCGGACAGCTATGGTGCACAGGTCCCAAGGAAGGCCAGCAAGGGGATCCTCTAGGACCCCCAAACCCAAGTGAAATACATCTTACACCCAGTAGCATAGCACAAATGTGATCAGTGTCTTGGGCTCGTCCTCAGGCATAAAGCACAATCATTGTTTCTCTGGAATGACAGTTGTTTCACATAACATACAGTTTTATGCAGTGAAGAAGACAGAATAGTTGCAGAGACACGAACCCTGGGTATGTCATTTAATCCCAAGGTGTCTCAGTCATCGCTTAAACCCCAAAACTGTTTCAGAGGCACTACTGGTAACAAAGCATGAGTATTTTAGGGCTGGCTTTTTTGTTTTTTTGTTTGCTATTGGGCAATGGAAAGATATTTATCAGCCAGTCAGGTTCATCATTCTGTTGTCAAGGAGCTGTTCAACATCTAAGTGGATATAAGCAATCACCTGTGTACATTCAGTGATGAACACATGGCATCAGTTTCTGAGTGATCAGTCTCCTTCTAAAGTTGTTGGTAAAGGCACAGAATAAAGACAGCAGCTCTAATCACCAGAGCAGAAAAAGATTTAGAGTGGAAAATTAAAAAACAAAAAAATAGCAGTTTTGTAGCATAAAGACACAGGCGGGTGTAAAGAAGCCCAGCAACTGATTAAAAGAAGTCTAATCTGCTCCAGAATCTCCTTTTGATTATATCAAACCTCAAATCAGGAAGACTTTGGGGGGAGGAAGCCTGGCCTCACTGTTTTGTCCCACTTTGCCCAGACATCACAAGATTTCTTTACTGTTGCGCTCAACTTCTGTGTCACAGACAATAAAAGCTTTGTGAAAGAAAAAAAAGATCACATTTTCCATAGCCAGAACCAACATACATTTAAACTGACACTAACAACTACCTTTGATGGATTAACGCTGAATCCCAGAAAGATATTTATATCCAAACTGTAGAAGCCTTGCACACTATGAAACCAACCATTTTTAAAAAGTCATGGCCTTTGTTGAAGATTGCATTGAGAAATCAGAATTCTTTAGAACAAAATCCATTCAAGTGTTGTTGGAAGTACATCCGTTTGTTTTTTCTGTTGGTATTTTTTTTCTCAAGGTTTCAAGCCATAAAGTTTTGTACTCCACTCTATGCTATAGGAATCTGTGAAACTTAATTACATTTACTGTTACAAAAAAAGGGTTTATGAACTTTTGCCTTTGGGCAAAAATGTTTATTTCATTGCCTTTGTTATTCATTCTTTTCAACTCCAGTGCCTTTGAACTTTTCAGCTGCACAGAGTTATCACCGTTGCACAGGAACCAGGAACTGTACTCCCGAGATGCAAACCACAAGTTGAAGAAAACGAAGGAGGCAAAGATATACGAGTCGTTATTTTGGCCACCCTTTGTGCCATTAAAATCTCATTTTCTGCCTATTAGAATGCCCTCTCCCTGCTTAGGCAGTGGTGATAGTCGGTGATTAGTGTGTAATTGAGTATAATTGTCTTTTCACTTTTCATTTGTGTCATTCTGGGCTTCTCTCTGTTTTTCTACCCACTTCGAGGAAAAAAGGGTGGAAAGAAGATAAAGCCGTTAAAACTCTCACTTTCAGCCCTGAAGAGATTCCTGATTGTAATTATAGATTGCATCCTCTTTGTGACTTCTCAGAATTTAGTGGACATCTCTTTCCGAGCACCTGGGCAAAGCTGTAGCTAATAAAATAAACTACCATCTATTCAAGTTTAACTAATAATGTCAGCTTCAGACAGATGCCTCATGTAGAAAAATTTAACCAACCTTTTGACACGCAATTATCAAGGCAATTTATTAACGTGATTTCCTAAGAAGATCTCATGCAAATTAGAAAAACAATTATGGTAGTCATGCGTTTATACATTGCTGAAGAGCAGTAATACTCCTAATTTATGTATTTATAACTCGATTATAGCTCATCTCAAAGTGTAGTGTTCAGCCCTCGGAACTCTCCTAGCACCACTTGCCTGTAATTTTCATGCAATATCAAGTAAAACCTTTGTGAAGTTATCTTAAAGAGATTTTATTCACACAAACGCTACAAAATCTACTTTCTGTACTTTGCACTGGATCTTCAGGAAAATAGCAGTACATTACCAATGCCTAACAACTGAACATAAACACAAACCCTGTATGATTACATTATAAATCACTTGAAATTAAATATAAGCTACGACTCTTGATTCAGCCAGTAGGAAGAAAAAAATTAAAAAAAGAAGGAAACTAGCAAACTGAAATCATGTGGCTTGTATAAAGAATACATTATGGTTTAAATTTGGCAATTCATTATACTGTGGCCTGAGGGAATAGACTCTTTGGTTCTGGTATACAGCAAATCCTCTGTCTGAAAACACAGGACTGACCTGAGGTGAAAGGCCATTGCCAATGGCAGGGTTCATGGGATTTGAGGGCCCGGACGGAGGCACAAAGCTGTCTGTATAGCTGGAAAATCCATGCCTGGTGCTGGGTAGGCAATAGGCAGAGCTGCTCTCTGGGTTCGAAGGGAGGCTGCTTTGGTGTACAGTGCTTGGAGGGAGAGGCTGAGGTCTATGGACTGTACTGCTTGGATCAGACACGGCTGGAAGCAAAAAAAACACGCTGATCATTTTCCTCCTCTTTTTCTAGCGTAATAGGTTCATTGTGTGAAGCCCAACTTGATATAATTTCATCAGAACCTGCATGGAAGTACTGATTAAATAGAACGGTAAGCCTTCAACATTGCTAGATATCTAGCTGGCCAGTAAAATTACATAAAAATTCCATGAAATCATCATTATTAAATAGACCATAAAAGCCATAATAGACCCTCGCAGTTTTCAGACAATTCTCGGCAAGTGCACTGCTCAGAACTGACACCACAAAATGATGTATAGCATAGGAAAATAAATATATTTTAGATTATTTGTGTAATTATATATAAGCACACACACATATATATAAGCTTATATATAAAAGAAAAGCTTCATTTGTTTAGGAGACAGGCTTTCCCTTTCTGGTCACAGCACAGAAATTCTGCTGCAATTTGTAGTGAAACTAACGATGGATGGGAAAAGTCCTGGGCTTTCAAAAATTCCATTACTTAGAACATAATCTGGCAACAACACTCAACAGCAGTTAGCATAAAAATCTCACAGAAGGATCAAGGAGAATATGGCAATTTGGCTTAAACAATCTCTCCTGTAAGGATTTTACTGTTAAAGAAAAATCTAGTAAAATCTAGATTTAAAGATCTGTTTCCCTTGCTCCAGTCTACCAGAGTTCACAGAATTTCTGGTGAGATAATGACAATTTTTTACCATGCTGAGACTTGCCCATGCTGATGCAAAACAATGGTCTGAATTATTTCCACTGGGAAAAGCTGGGAGTACTTATAGAAGTTTCAGTGTATCACCATCAGAAGCAACCAAGAGGACAGGACACAACTGCTGCGTCCTTCACACCACACCTCTGCAGTGCATGAGGCTATTATTTCTCTAAAGATAGCACCCTTCACATGGAACCAGCTCTTTCTCAAAGCAAAACAAATTAGAATCTTGACATATTTTAAATAAGCAGACTTGCAAGGTCATCACTGAGTCAGTCCCTAAAGTAACCAATGTCGTTTTTTCTACATTTTGAGAAGAAAATGTTTCTGCAGTGGATCAAGACACAAAGCCCCCAGTAGCACTCTCTAACCAAGTACCTGTTTGCTACTGTACCTTGCGGTATGGAGGTGGGCTGATAGGACGGCTCAGAGAGCTGGTATGTCGGCAGAGTTGGCATGGCGCTGGGTGGAAACCCTCCTGGGATCAGGTGGTTGAAAGCCATCAGTTGGTTGGCTCCTGCCTGCTTCCTCCATCTAGCACGGCGGTTGCTAAACCAGACCTACAAATGATTTAATTACGCACATTTGATTTCTGTACATTTAATAAAGGTGCATCAGAAATAATGGCATCATATTTAAAATGCAATCAGTGTCTCGGAAGAGAGTGAGAGAAGGTGCGCACTGGGCACATCTGCCATCAGCTCAGAGCTCCTAGACATGCAAAGAGCCCTTGGCACACACTTCCATGGTTCAACAGACAGGAAGCAGGAATCCCAAAGCTCAGTTTCTTCTCAACTACAGCCTCCTGAGAAACAAGCTGACTAATGATTTCAAGCTTTAGTGCTTTTAATAGCTATTAATCACTGTCCTTATTGTGCCAGATTTAATGAGAAAGGGAAAGCATCTCTCCATTTGATCTGAGTGCCAGCCAAAGCTATTTGATCTGAATTGTATTGTTTTTGTATTTAAATTGCTGACAAGTCAGCAGCATCCCTTGATGCACTGTTGGAAGGTGCTCATATTTATATGCTGGGATGCTGTATTGCCATAATTATCAACAGAACTTTAGGCTTTTAATTTGAAAAACAAAAGCTCGGCATACAAAGAAACAAAGCCCACCCAGCAAGTTTTCTTCTATCTCCGTATGTACAAAACATCTCTCAATAAACTCAACATTAACACTAGATCAGAATTTCAGTACTAGATCAGTATTTCAGAACCACTCTGAAATCTGTTCCCAGGACAGGTTATCAAGCAGATGGGTTTTGGATTAGTGGAACAATTCAGCTATAAATCTCCTTTCTACCAATCAGCGATTCCTTCACATCATTCTCAGCCCATGCTCTAAGTTTTCCAAATCTTTGATGGCTCTTATTGCCTCCAAGAAAGGAAGAGGCAAGACCTTACTGACACGGACAATAAGAGCTGCATCATGTAGGTTAATACTGATATCAATGGTGACTACATGTCACAGGTCTGAAGGGCAGGTAGGCAGAGCAGGGGTGCCTAGACGTGGCGTGCATCACCACTGCCTCGCTGCAGGTTTAGAGTATCTTCTAGATTAAACTTTTTCCATGAGGAGGACAACTGCAGGAGAGAAAGGCTTCTACATTTTGTAAACAAGCAGACATATTATTGCTCATAACTGTAAATCATGAAGCAACAACTGATCAATTAGAAAAGATGCTAACAGTCAGCTAAGGTCTCACACAGTACATCTAGGCCACAAGGCACACTAGCTGCTGAGCCACACGTAGAACTATTTGTAACAACAAGTGAGGTCTCAGATCTGTCACCCTTCCAGCGAGCAGCCCATGCCAGCTTATGAATCAGCCATCACAGACTACATTTCCAGGTGTAACATTACAGGCCATAAGCTGCCTTTATGTGAGGGTGTAGAACATTTTGAACTCCCTTGCTGACATTTCAGCCTGAATTTCTTACTCCTCAGACTTCTTCCACATGCTTATGCCCCTCAGAGCCCACCAGTCTCACGCTCCTGTTGTGGTGTCCTTTGAAGATGACCAAAAAGAAAGGAGGGGCAAGATACTCTGAAGAGGGAGAAAGGGGTTCTCTGAAGAGCCAAAGTGCACTTGGGAAGGATAATGGAGGTCACAGAGGGAGCGGGGAACAGTGAACGCACATTGTAATTAGCCCACCCAGATCGTTAACTATTGCTTTCTCCATGACATTCTCCCTTCTTCAGGTCAAGAGGGTTACCTGGTGATCCTCAAATGCTTTGGGAACCTAGCTGAACAACACTGTGCTGATTTCACTGAGGAAAATGAGGCAATGAGATTTTATTTCCTCTACAGATAAGGGTCTGTCTTCTAGCTCTAGAGCTTTCCTAAAAATGAGTCAGATCTGAAATTGAAACTCAGCAGCAGCAGTAATGCCAAGTGTTATGCTTTCATTTACAGATTATAGGTCTTGCCTACATTTAGCTCACTTTATAGATGAGCCCTCGGCCAGAACCACAGAGGTGCACTGGCCATCACAGGAAGGGACACACTCAGCAGTAGCCAGAAGCCCACAGCAGCCCCATGGTGAGCACGTGCAGGGGCTCTGCTGCCAGCCCAGCCACCGCCTCACTGCTTTACCGCTGCTGGGCCAACCAAAGTGACTTCACCAAAACACTCAAAAGAGCAGAATGAGTTTCTACCAGATGATCCTCTGCAGAACATGGCTACGGGAGTTTGTCCCGTACAAAAAATCTGCCACAAGACTTAAGCCCTTTTGCAAACACCAAGAACTCGTTGCCACAATAACCTCCTGTGCTCTCTGCTACCCAATGGTGGAGAGGCACAAAAACATCTTAGCAGCAAGCACCTAGGGCATCACCCATGTATGTCCTTGTTTTCCTTTGATTTTAATGGGCTTTGGATCCACCTTGGTAAAAGTAAAAAGGATTTATCAAAAAAATGACCATAAGTGTGGCCCCAGCAGTTACCATCACACATTTTCACAAGTGAACTCGCTGAAACTCTGATTTCTGGGTGTTTTAACACAAGGATTTTTATTGCCTAGCACGGCCCAGCCCTTCTGACATGATGGCCTGTGTCTGTAACACAGTGGGTCTGACCTAGATCCATAAAGTAGAGATGTGGTTTGCCACCCTGCTTAACTCCTGCTTCACACCGAGGAACTGCAGACCTCAGGTGCTGTGTGAGATGGAACACAAAGAGGAAACAGTCTAACAGTAAGAAAAAGAAACATGAAGAAAGTGAAATGAGAGAGTTAAAGTTGAAAATCAATTTAATAAAGTCAAGACAAAGTTACTCTAAGCTAAATAACTCAAACATTTTATTTATGTTTTACATAATATTTGTTAAAATGAGTCAGATGCCAAACTTAATGCAGAAGCAGTTATATGCTTTGTAGGCTAACTGAAACGATATCTTTCTAAAATTATGTTGTTCTACTTAGACTACTTTCAGCTGCCTTAATTTATTCTGAAAAGTCCAGAAAAAAAATTAATCAACACCTATGAAAAATCCACACGCATCATTGTCACTAATTAAAGAAATCTTGACAAATTTTGCCATTATTAAGACAAGGCAAAAATAATTACCACAAACCATTATGAATACTTGAAAATACCCAGGGAAATGCTTTCTTTCGTTTGTTCGTTTCCAACACCACTGAAACACATTTCCATTCAGTAAATTTCATCAAAATGACAAAATCCCCACATTCTGAAGTGGACTTTTCAAATCTAGCAGATTCCCCACGGCATACTCCTGTTCTTCCACAGCCTCACTTCTGAGCAAAGCAGTCATCACCTTTGTGCTGCAGTCACCACGACCACACTGAATTCCCTCATGGAAGCAAAGCAACAGATACTAGAGCTTCTGCCTTTTAGAGACTCAAAATCCAGCATTCTCACACCAGCGGTCCCCTGTCAGAAGAAACTTGACCTGTGTGTGCTGGGGCAGTATTCCTAAGCTCTAAATTAGGTCAGCATTGTGCTTGGTGTTGTGCAAACACGTGCACAGGCAGAGGAAAGGCAGCCTGCTGGGTGACTCCGGCACCCAAAGCAAGGCCGCGCTCGCAGCCAAGGCACGTTCGTGTTGGTGAGACTTTGGCTCCCCAGCTTCTGTGTCACATTCAGAGATGGAATGTAAATTACTCTGACAATTTGGAAACAAGGTTTAACCACAGAGTCTGGCCAAAATTTACATCTCTGAAGTCCTCGAAAATAGAACTGAAGAAGAGTGAGAGCACAGTGCAAAAAAAAAAAAAAGAGTAATTTAAAGGAAGTAAGCATTGGAGACCCAATTTTTCACACACATCTGGAACTGGACTGACAAAAAAGAAATCACTCTACCATATTAAATAAGCATAATATAATTTTGTATGTATATATATTGCAGTGGTGTTGAATGGATTAAGTGACCTAATAAGTTTCTCCCATTTCTGCTTTCTAATATTCAGATCCTGCTTTTTATTATCATTTTTCCTTTAAGTAGCTTGCAAGCGACCATGCCAGCATCTTACTTCATTGATCTCAACAGGATACTCCTTAAGAGATGCATTTATTCACTTGGGAACATAGCAGTGTAATCAGCCCTGACATCTCAACAGCCTGATCACAAACACAGAGTGCTCTATGTGCTTTTAAGGGAAAAACATCTCTAAACCACCAGCAGAAAACATCTGAGATGTGAATTTTGCAGGAAACTCATGGATATTTTGTTAAAACGCAGTCCTGACCAATGCAAGCATGAGTGCCAAAAGCATGCAAAGTCAAAAGACTGATGTATTGTTAGCGGCACTTCTCATTTAGCCAAAGGGCAATTTTGCCCCCGTTTGCCTCATGATATTTTCCACATACCTGCCTCCTTGCCATATTCCCACCTCTTCCTTCCTCCAAAAAGCAAAAACAAACAAAAAAACCAAGGGAATGAGGACTTCCAACTACCTCCCAAAGTGATCCAACATACTTTACTCTCACACTTTACTCTGACTCAGTCCTGCCCAACTACTTCTAAAACACTGCAGCTGAGTAGTTCTGCTACTCAGTAGTACTGATTAATAAGCACAAAGAACTGTGTATTTATAAATTAAAACACCACTAATTTGAGCCCACAGGCAGTAGGGACCAGATAAACAGAATCAAAAATCAAATCCTTCCTTCTCCTTTATATTTATAAATGTCTTCTTGGGCCTGCATGTGTTTGTAGTTGGCTAATTTACCCGTATGAATTCCTGCTTTACCTCAGGAAAAAAAAAAATACTGCAATTGCAAGGTTATCTACTACAAGAATGCATACAGCATTTTCTTTCAGTATCCTACATATGATGCAAGAGGGACAGCCTCAAAAAGAGCCACTATAAATTTTCCATAAACCACATCAGGAATATCTGTAAAGATCTGCTGAGAGATCTTAAACGTTTCTGAATTCATCCCACATTCCTTTACCCCATCTCCCCATAGGACTGTGCAGCTGGAGCATGAGCTCAAACCATTCCAGAGGAGCTGAGTGCAAATAAAGATTTTTTTTGGCACAGGTCCCTCCTCCCCTGATTTCCCAGTGAATGCTTCTCACTGTTTGCTACTGAGAAGAGACTGTTAAAGCTAAGAGATTGGACTTCAGATCTTTCAAATTGTACCAGCAGCTTAAGAGTCACTGCTTCTCTCACCTTTCCCTCCTCTATCTTCTCCAAGCCTTCTCTTCCTTTCCATATGTCACAGTGAACAAAAAAAAAAAAAAAAAAAAAACCAACATGCAATCACATCTCTAAAGTAGTAAAATATTTTTACAGTTTTTCTCCTGGCTACTCAAGACTTCTGAGCCCTTGGGTCTTCTATTTACTGAAGCTGTGATGAGCTTTTTACAAAAGCTTACCAGAGGGTTGACATCCCTAGCCTATAGAGTGAGGCCCCACACTGCTGCCAAATTCATCTGGTTCATCCAGGACTAAAAATAAGCCTGACGTGGGAATCCAGAAGTGGCCAGAGAAGACACTACCCACTTCATTCCTTATGCGTTGTTTGTTACAGAAACCGTAACCACACTTCTCTGAAGCTCAGAAGGAGCCTTTGATCTTTATCTACAGTGGGGAAAATTTCACTTTTGGAATTAGCCCCCAGGTTGATTCAGTAAAAATAGGCCAGAGACCTGAAGAGTCTATACTGCAACTTAATGATGGCTTAATGAGTTTCTATTGGAAGTTTATGAGTTTAATTCACAGTATGGAAAGCTGTAACTTCATGTTAAAGAGGATCACTTCTTTTTTCTTTTTCTTTTTTCTTTTAAAAAGAGGGCCACTCTAGACTTTGGGGACTTGACTTAAGTCAAGTTTTTGAGTGGTAGATGTTGAACGCACAACACCAACTAACTTTTCCCTTCCTGATGCATCTAACGTGCAGAAAAGAGTGTCCTGTTTCCACATGACATCTCAGCTCAGACATGAGGGAGAGACTCCCGGGGACCTTGAGCACAAAGGCACTGCAGGAGGAATTCTAGGGAGTATTTTAACTTCTTTTTACATATAGTGCTTAAGTACTCGTGATAATTATAGTTATACATCTTGTGATTCTTGCAACATGGAGCTCATTTTCAGTTGCTTGTAGCTTTCAAAAAATTCCCCTTAGGGGCTGAAACATTCTAAATTTGATCTGAGCCCAGAGGTGGCTTTCCCCACCCTCCTTCAACCATCCAGCTTAGAAACATGTGCCCAGCCACCCTTCAGCAGTGAGAAAAAAAACAGTTTGGAGGTTTAAGACTCTTTCTTTCATGAGCATTTAGAGATCACCTTGGGAATAGAAGGAAAGAGGATGTGGCAGAAGTGGCAAGAAAAAGCAAAACGTGGAGGGACTGAAAGAATGGCTCATTCGTTCCGTTGTAATCAGTTAAGTATCAATTAGCTAACTTCCTAGACAATGTAAAACAACTCTCTGAGATATGTCATTATAGAAAATCCCATTAGAAAATCTCAAGAGAAGAAAATAATGTCCAGGTCTCACCCAGATTCAGGCTGCAAAGAGTACATGATACCCTTGTACACTATATTTAATCAAGTAGCAGTCAAAGAGATCTTTGTGTATATATCCATATAAAATTTGGCATCTCTGATCTCTGTCATACTGTTACCAAAAAAGAAGTGTGACTAAGAAAGCTTGAATGCTGCATCAGTATGGCTCTCCAGCCCTCTCAGGCTCAAGTCTCTTAGGGTTATTTCCTTTCACAGGTCTTCTTTTATTTCATGCCCATCATAGGTGGCTATTTTAAGGGGCTGTAGAGAGGTGCTGAATGCTGATAAGGAAAATCCTGTATCCCTTAATCCACTGCTAAAACACTCTGCCAGCCCTTCAAGGGTACCAGACAGATGGAGTGCACTACGAAACTACCCACAGGCTGGCTACTTCAACCCCGGCTCATCTCTAAGCCAGAAAGGTTTTGTTCTGGTGTTTCAATCATTGATTGACTGGGAACTTTCTTCCATGCTGGGTTAGGCAAAATATCCATATGTCAGAGGTACTGGGGAATTTGTGTGGCTATAGATCATAGGAGTGGTGTGAGACAAGATGTGTCTCAAGGGAACCAAGGAAGCCATAAGGAATGTAAAAAGTCACAGGGTTAAAGCCACATTAAGACAGCTGTTATGTTAATGAGAGTTCTGCTTTTCTTCTAGCTGTGGGTCATTGATTTAGAAAAACATGAACAAGGTCTTTTTCATTTTATCGTATTTTTCTGCTGAAGCTAAAATAAACCATCATATCCTACATCCAGTTCGTCTTGCTAACGGGACGTATGTAGGAAGCTCTTTATTATGCTTGTGCATGGATGATTTCCAGGGCTTGATTTGGTCTTACCTGTCCAAAGTTTAGATACAAAGCTGTTTTGCAAGCATTATGCCTAGTAAACATTTTAAGAAGATAGTCATGCGCCACTGAGCTTGCCCTCCAGACAAATTCATCCATACATCTGATTTTCTCTCACAATCATAACAAACACTTGCAAGAAATTCTGTCTGAAGTCTTCTGCAAAAACATTTAGCAGGTAAAACTGACAAAGTCAGGATTCTTCAAGACATATACTCAGTAAATACAGGCAGGCTACAATAGGCATGCCTGTCTTACAAGGTCAGAGGGATATTCTGAATCACCTATTTCAGTTTGCAGAGTCTGAATGCCTCAGGCTGAGCTTCAAGGGTCAAACCATAAAAACAGTTTCACCAAAGCAGCCAAATTCACCTGGATCCTTAGTAAGAGCACAAATTATCACTCATTTTTCTTGTCACCCAACCACGTACTTGCTTACAAACACTTCCACCTTGGATTGATTTAAACTGGACACTCAATTAGTGAAAGAGCATCAGAGGATTCTGCCTGCAGTATTAAACATCTCACAGGACACGATTCTGTGTTGTGAAATAGAGCAAGTCTTAATCTGATCCTGAACTCCTAGATCCAGTTTATTCTAGAATTATTTGGCTTCTAGTTGCCTATTTTGGACATCTGAAAATCTAGGTTCATGCTTCTTTTTTTTAACTTAAACCAACTCCATTATTTTCTCCTCCAGCACTTGTTTTAGACAGTCCAGATCTACATGAAGCTGTGAAGACCTAACAGTTATTTGAGGGTTTATTTTGCTTTGAATTAAACAGACAGTGGGTATAAAAAAGTTGTTACAAGGCTTAAATCAAGTCAGCTTCAAAAGTTAACCTAATAGTAATCTGTAGATACTGCACCAGTTACCATGCTCGCTTGCATGGCTCTATAAACACATTATCCTTCTAAAAATGTTTTTCTCTCCTCCATTAATGCCTGAAAGACCCAAACAACAACAGAAAAAGCTAGTTAAATAAGTTTAAACTGGCACAACAGCTGAACTGATTATATGGAGAGCGCTGTCAAATGCGTAAAACAAACAAACTGGGATAACAGACCTTCTTCTATGATGGCTGACTACTTTATTTATGGTAGATATGGAACAATTACTGCAGAAAACACCAAAAAAAGTTTTTCAAAACTGTTGTTTTAAAAAGTTGGAAAATCATTGTCTATGTACAGATGTAAAAACCCCTAAGGCTAAACATGTCGTAGCTTCATGTTTTCCTTCTAACTTAGAGCAGGATCGTGTGAGAATATTAAAGGACTGCCAAGTTAATAGAAAAGGAATTTCCCTTTGTTAGACAGCTTTTAAATTCATACCTGAACTCGAGCTTCTGTGAGTTTGGCTCTTTGTGCGAGTTCTTCCCGAGTATAAATGTCAGGGTAGTGTGTCCTTTCAAAAGCTCTTTCCAGCTCTTCCAGTTGCTCTGCTGTGAAGGTTGTCCTGCTGCGACGCTGCTTTCTTTTTAAAGGTAAGTCTGGTTCAGAATCGATATCAGAGCCTTCATCAGACTGGGGTGCTGATGCTCAAAATAAAAAATAAAACAAAAATTAGTTTTAGTTCAGGAAGAAAAAATTGATGCATTGTTGACACCGTATGTGGAAAAAGTGCTTTTATCTCCATGACTCAGAACTGAATTGGCAAACTTCAAAACGGCAAATAAAGGGAGAAACAAATCAGAGTTAAATGTTACATCATGCAAGTGTGCTCAAACCAAAAGGATTAGCAATTCAGTTATGAGTTGGGCACTTTTTTCTGACCCCAAAATATATAAGGACCTCTAGAAATCTTTTTGAGTGAATGAATTATTCAGTTTCTTCATTTTAACTCCAATAGTTTCCAAGTTTAAAAACTTGGAGCAGTTCTTAGATCCAAACAATCAGACATCAGTATGGCCTTCTTCCCTTATCTTCTGCGCAGATGCAAACATCTGTCACACCGTGTGCACTTTGTAACTTAAACATTCTGACTCTATAAATGCACATGCATGAGACTTTCCCTACAGATCTATAAGTAAAACCTTATTGCTGAAATGGTTATGGAAATGACGACAAAGGTATGGGGAGCAGCAATGAAGAAATTAATTCTCCTACACATTCAAATATTTCCTTATGTCTTGTGTAGTATTTGTCCTACACTCTGAATGGTATTGGTGTATCTTGGAACATTTAAGCATTCCTCTCATTTGCAACTTATTTACCTGCCTTAGGACCACCTGATAACCTTAGGACAGTCCAGACAATTGTTAACTCAAAAAAAAAAAACAAAAAAAAAAACACCATGTACAGAAAAGCCCTGTACAAATAGCTCAGAACAGTATTTTTTTCTTGATTCTTCCAGTTACTAAAGTAAGGAGATACATGAGAGAACCAAAACTGAAACACAGAGACAACTTTACTTCCTTTGCCTTACAGTTCTTCATTATTCCTCCCAGCTTTGGGAGGCTTCTCAGGACAGACAATGACTGTAGGCAGGTGCAGGTGTGTGCCAATGGCTCAGCCTCCAGGAACCATTCCAGGATGTGAGCACAGACCAGCCCAGGTGTTGGACCAGAGGTCTCTCTCACTGGGCCCTGAATTGGTGCTTAAGGAAGGTCATCAAGAAACAGATCATGTACAGCATATCCACTCCCAAGACAGGGACTACCACCCCTTGCAATCAACCATTTAAAGAGAAATGAGAACCAATGATCTGCTCTGATCACTACACTTCACATAAAAGGATAAGCCATGCCCAGAAAACTGTATCTTATCAGATCCATTGATCTTTCCCCCACTTCCTTGTTGCCTGTCCCAAGGCACCATTTGCAGATCTCCAGACTCTCTCTTCAAGTCTCCTAGAAAACTGAGAGATTCGGCTTCAAAGGCATGATTTTAGCACCTCGTGTAGTTTATTTAATCTTTTGGAAATGAAGGAACACATGGAGACACAGTGAGCGTGAGCTCACACACACATAGGAAGCAAGATCCTGGCATCACTGGAGGCTGGTAGGGGCTCATGAAGGCAGTGGCATGCCAGGTTTCGAGCACTCACCCCACATTCAGCTGCCCCTGCACCAAAGCCCTGTGGCACTGCCCTAACCTTAACTGACAATGGAGTGAACACCATCCACAGCCCAGTTGGGCTGAGCCCGTAGCTACAGCTATAACAAGGGCAGCAAAGCCTCTTCTAGTACACAGCCACATTCCCTTTCTCCAACAAACTATAATGGCCAACAGACACCAAAAGAAAAAAAAAAAGGAAAAAGAAAAGACTACCAAAGCCAGTCTTCACTTGTATCTGCTGCTGTCCCAGGCAACAAGCATTCCTTCCTCCTCAAGCCTTCAAGGGAAACCACCTAAAGAGGGCAGACACTCCCCAGTGATGATGAAACTGCTTGATCTGTGGAAATGCAAGCATTGCTTCTACTGCTTCAATAATTCCAAATAAATTATTGATAGAGACATTGATTTAGAATAATCTTCTTAACATGATTTATTTGAATGTAACTGAGAACACAAAGCTAGAACAGAAACCACTGTTCTTCAAGCTCCAGCTCAAACCCTTCGCCTCGTTCAGTTATAGCTATCTTCCATTTCCAATTTCACTCAAGCTGTTTGAACTAATAAATACACATAATCTGTTTATTTAGACTTAAAGCACTGGAAAGAAAGAGTGCTTTTACAGACAACTCCACTGAAGAGTTCATGAATTTCTGCATATGAAAAAAATAATAATTACTCTAGCCAAGAGGCTCTTACGTGAAAGCTATCTTCATTGTCCAGACACAGTAAATATTTTGGACCCAACATACACAAGGCATCAGCAGAAACCCCCACAGACCTCAAAGTAAATGCACCGTGGGAACATTCAACTCTGAGTCTTTTACTTGTGTGGAAGCTTTGCCCCAAATAAGACTGAATTTAGCTGTTTCGGATAACATTGTCCCTCATGACAAAGGAGAATGAGCACAAACATCCTATCCCAAGTAGTTCAAGCTCATTCCTTCTAGAAGTGGCAAATCTAGGGCATCCGAGGATAAACGACACATTGAGATAGTGACACATCCCAAATCTTCAGTTGGAGACCCAACCCAAGTGAGTCAGTGACACCTGCCTTTCTGGTTCAGAAACAAAGAAAACACAGGACTTTTTAAAGAGATCATTTCCCTGTGTTGCCTCAGATACTCATGGCACCCACACGTGCCTGAGTGAGGCAAGCTAACTTAAATGGTGCAATTTAGAGTGGATATTTATCACTCTATGTCTGACCTGAACACCCTCAACTAACTGGGTGGGGCTATCAGGAGGACTATAATGATCTTTCTAAAAATGTTTCAGAAAGATTTAATAAAAACTTGTGATGCTTCCCTGCACCCTCTGTTCACACAGCAGTGGGAACAAAAAGCTGACTTGATTTCATTTTAATTTACTTTACAATAAGCATTGTATGAAACGCACAAAGATACACCAATCAGAAAAAAAAAAGCTGAACAAATCATCCAAGAGTCCAGATAACATGTCTAACACAAATGCTAACATTTAGAGATAAAGTAATAAAACTCAAGTAGGGAGAAAATACATATCCAATTGAATGGCTTTCATACCCATCTGATTTCATCAGTATTACCTCTGCCAGGCCTGGCTACTATGAGCAGCCTGACTGAAAACTGACTTCTTTGTCCTGGCTGATGCGCGATATCAAAAATCAGACAAATGTAATCTCAAAACAGTAACTACACGTCTGTGCAACAGACTACACTATTTTTATTTCCCATGAAGTGTTTTTAAATAGCATTAGTTTTAAGGAAGTTTCTATCCTTTTTTGTTGTTGTTGTTATTAAAATACTATTATTAAATCTTTATATAGGTGAGAAGCCTACCAGAGCATTGGCTAAGCACACAAATTGGACAAACCTTAGCCTTTGCAGTATTTATTTGCCATCAGCTCTATAGCCACAGCCCACAGGCCCTTTTTCTGAGCTAACAAAGGCACCAACTTCCACAATATAACACTGCTCAGCATGGGAAAAGGTGGTTTTTTTTAGCTATTTCCACCTCCACAGACCCACACCTCATGTATCACTAACCTTCACAGCTGTCCTAATGATCTCAGCACTCCAACCCTGCAGGCTGTAAGCACAGCTCCTGGCCTCCCTCCTACCCCCATGGAGCACCACGGGGGTGGCAGCCCAAAGCACCACCAGTAGCTGAGCCGTGACGTTTAATTAAGGAAGAAATTACAGCATTAAAGGGCAATCATTTGTCCCGCAGCCCCTCGCGACCTGCCTGGTGGCCTGAGGAGAGGCTGCATCCTGGTTAGTGCAATGGCAGGAGGAAGGCCCCGCTCAGCTTCACAGGTCACGTGGAACTCTGCAATTATCAGCTTTCCAAACACTGTAAATAGACGTGTCGGGGCAAAAACCAAATGACAAAATAATGCACAAGAGGTCATTCCCTGGATTGTTTCTCCTCTCAGCAAGACATTTCATTTGAATAATTAAATAACAAAAACATGACAACCATTTAAAAACCATACATGATGGATGCAGCACACCACACTCTGCAGAGGTGGGCAGAGGGCCATCGTCCTGCAGCCTGCCATGGCACAGCTTCTCTGGCAGCCGCTTAATAAAATATTTCACAGCCTTTTCTTCCGAGCCCCTAGACAGGTTCTGTCTGGCCACAGGTCTGGCTAGAACACGGCACGAGCTGTGCAGGCTGGGCTCCCACCACCATGGCCATGGCCCCAGTACCTCCCATGTGTCTGCCACGCTGCCGGGTGCTGCTGGGCAGGAGGGGACGCGAGTGACCTCCAGCGTGTCAGCTCGGGTGCAGGCGAGAAGGAGCACGGCAGGGCTGCCACCCCCACACAGACCCGCGGCAAATGACAAATGACACTTTCTCTTTGTGATCTTTGGGATTTTTGTTGACTTATTTGGAGGCTTTTGTTGGGTCCTAAGAAATGGCCTGTGGCTGAGGCCCATTCTGCCGATTTCCACGCTCCATCTGTGGTATCCATCAGCAGGGCCCTCGCCCGCATTCAGGGCTCTGACACCTGCCTGGCAGGATCCGGGCGGCACAAAGGAGGCGGCCAGGCCGGCGGGCGGGGGGCCGAGCGGCTGGGGGAAGGGGACGTGCAGCAGGGGTTAATCCACGCTCCCCAGCCTGAAACCAGCACCTGGAGACGGCCCCGCAAGACCTCTGCCCACGCCGGGGCCCAGGGCTGTTGCAGAGGAACAGAAAAGAGAGGAAGAAATGGAAGCCATGGCAGGGTCTGGGCCACAAGACTCACCCCGGCACTCCCGACAGAAAGGCCTCTACTCTCAGCAAGGCAGGATGCTCCCCCTTGGACCCCAGCTTGTGCTGGGGCAGGCCTTCAGCAGCAGGCACGGGGGCAGTCAACAGACCAGAGACACTCCATGAGTTCTTTCCTTCCTCAAAGTAAAATCCACAGGAAAATAAAACAGTGACATTACTTCCTACCAGTGCCTCCCTACCATTCTTCCCTCTCCTCCTGCTATGGGCAGGCATTTGCATACAAAATATAATTAAAGCTCTAGAGTCAAGCAAGCATCCCACTGCCAGCTCTCCGCTTTCCTGTGTTTTCTGGGTGAAATGCGAGGCCAGGTTCCTCTCCCCCTCCCCAGACCTTGCCGCCATAGCAAGGGGCCATCAGGAAGGGCATGGCCTGCCAGCTCTGTGCCTGTCAAACTTGGGCAAATGAGGACTGACACTCAACAAATCCCCCAGTACCGCAGCCCCTGTGCAGGCTGAGAAGCAGCCGTGAGCATGGCCGGCGGTGGGGACAGGTGATGGAGGTCTGTGGTTGCCACCTGTGAGCTGTTTTGGACCCTCAGCAGCCAGATGGCACCTTTAGCTGAGATCTAGCTCAAAGTTTAGAAAAGCACCCCAAAACTGAGGGCTGCTGTGCTCCTACCAAAGCACTTTTGGCAAGCTTAGCAGGGTCCCAAGCTGCAATGCTATCCAGTTCACAGGGAGATTTGGCACCCCAAGTTTTACGCTGCTAAACCGCAGCCCAGGGCTTGTTAGCAGTCAGACTCCTCTGCTTTGATGGAAAAGCAAATTTCAAAAAACAAAGAACAACAAGAAGCCACAAAAGACTCCAGTGGGGTTAAGATAAAATATGCTAATGCTACTGCATGTTCCTGCTAAAAAAAAGTGAAAAATTAAGATCAGGAAGCACATGAAAAACTATTCTCCATTTTGCAAGAAAGCAACAGAAAACTTAGTACCATGTAAAATACAAACTGTATTTTACATAAAATTGCTTTTAACTTTTTGACTGGCATTTTGACTATGATATATTTAAAAACAAGAAACAAAATGCAAAAGCAGCCCTATGCTATAGACATGAATATCGCTCATCTAACAAGGATTAAGTCACACTTCAATTCCCCCTCTGAAAACTGCTGCTATTTGCAAAGGGCATACTTACAAAAACATTGTAAATGGCTTTTTTAAAACTCCACACATACTTCACAAAAGTCTTAACTGAGAGAATGAGAGAAATGGGAAGAAAATTTGTTGCTGTTTAACTAAACTGATTAATAAGAGAAATTAATTGGTTAATGGAATTGGCAAACAGCAATTGCATTTCCTATGAGCTGCTAGTTGGAAATTCAACATAGAAAGGGAAAAACAGCCACAGCAGTGATATAAGTGAGGTGCTGGAGAGGAGTGGATGGTATTTTTATTTTGGTTGGACTGATTCACATTGAGAAATGTGCTTTGTACAGCAAAGTGAAAAAGGAAAACAGTAGCTGCAGTAAAAGGAAATGGCCAACAGTGACTTTTATTTACAATTACCAAGAGACAGGCTATTATTGACCATATGTGCCACAATCGCCCTCCTTATCATGGGGCTGGCCATCATGTCCATTGGGAGCTGTTAATGAACTGGGTAATTGAGCTGCTGACATGTGTTACCAAAACAAAACAATAGGAAGAAGAGACAAATGAACATTTTATTTGCCAATCAGAGTAGGTTCCGCTTTTCAGGGAGCTGTGCCTAAGTAAGTGACTGAATACATAAAACAGTGCATTGAAGGCAAGCAGATGCATGCACAATAATGGTTAACTGACAGCCTATGGCCCATCTGTGCTTAACATTTTGTTAAAGAAATTACTTGACTTGCTAAAGAGACAAATCATACAGCTGCCCCAAGTGCTGCATTATAAGAGATAAATCATTAGCTAAACTGTTTCATGCTTAAAATGACAATGCATATTAACAGTTATGCAGGAACATTTTGTCAGCACAGCTTGATGCAGTTATAACTTAGAAAAAATGTGACAGCTCATAGCTATTCAACGATTTCAGCTTAGAAGAGGATAACAGCACTGTGAAAACAATTCAACCACACAAACAATAGATAATTTACAGTCTCTTTTTAAAAGATTATTTTGTTTAGGAATGATGAAATAATATGGAAAGGGAAAAAAATGGCCAGTAGCTAACTGTTCTGCACCATTAACCTGCTAGCATGTACTTCATTCAGAATCACAGAGCATCAAAAAGGAACACATTCCATTTTAAATATGAAAGACTGCATCGCCAGCACTAAGAATAAATGGCTAATTCTCAACAGTGCATGAAAGGATAAGGAATTTCTAGAGTGAAAGGAAGGGAAGAGAAAACAGCAAATACAACAGCTACAAAAATCTCTTCTTATTCCCCCACCTCTTCTAAAAAGAGATTTGTTTTGTTGATACAAGTAACATTAAAATACTTGGCAGCTTTGCACGTGGGCTGATCCCACTCTGAAGTTTCACCACTGTATATACGTGTTGGGAATTATTATTATTTTACGTTGCAAACTAAATATAAAGGAACTGCAGTTAGGGCTCTGTCGCTGTTGTACAGACACGGTGCATATGTGAATGCCCACCACCTAACACTCACAGAAGCTGCTAAGGGAGGGCAAAAAACTTGGCCCTCTCCTCCTGGCTTGCATCAGGGAAGATAGATCCTTCAGCCAGACCTACACAGGCATCTGCACTACCGGAAACCAGAAGTAATGCCATTTGGTAAAACCAGTGCAACCTGTGGGCCCACCCCTGTGGCTTTAGACTGGTGCCCGCATCGGGGAGGGTTCAAGCTTCATGACTACTTAGTTCAACTGCAGCAACATTCCTTGTGAAGACCAGGCTGCCTTGCTGATTTAGCACAGTTTCTGTTCACCAGCCTTAAAGGACTACTTTGGTATTTCTACTGACAGAAGAACAAAGTTGGATACAGGTAAGATTTGCCCTTGCTCAATCTCACGTCAGTCTTAGCAAATCCAGGGAAAGAGGTTCACACAGAGAGCCATCATGATGCCTGCTCCTGGCATAACAAAGGGCTCGGGACAAACTCTGCCGTTCACACTGTCACTGGACTCTGAGTCACTCCAGATCATTCCTGAATATCCTCTTTTGACAGAGAGGAGGAACCTCTAAAAAGCACGGAGTCATCACAAACACATCCCACTGACTTTTTCTAGGAGCTCATGAGTTCCTACAGCTGGGGGCTTTTCCAGTTCTTCCCACAGGGAGCATCCATGGTACACTGAAAGCATGAACCTCATATTGAAGAATTGCAACATCTTGTCTTCTTTCAAATATCACTGTCAGTTTTCAAGGAATAATTTCCAAAGGGTTCATCACAAAAGAACATATTTGCCTCCTAAATTTACCAAAAAAAAAAAAAGGTTCAAGAAACAAAATACTCAAATCCAAATGAGGTTTGCATTCAACAAGCTTTGAGAAGATTTGGTATTTTAGGCAATACTTAAATATAAAATACAGGAAGATTTAAGAGGAAAGCTACATCTCTCTTGCACGATTCACAGAACAAACTAAGAAAGGTTGGGCAGCATGTCTTCAAACCAGTATCAGCCAATGGAAAAGCTGACTGGTAATCAATTAAGGCTGAAAACACCGAGTATCATGGGAGATCGAATTTGTTGGCTGAGTAGTGAAATAAAGCAAATGAAAGAGTTTCTAGGTAAATAATGAGACTCTAATACTAACTAAGGCACTGCAAATAATTGATCTGTCAGCAATCTCTCACTGCATAGGCAGTCTGGATTCTTAGAAGGAAAAAAATATCTATACATTGTATTTGCAACAATGTTATACAGCCAAAACCCCTTAAGTTACAGAAGGTTTTCACCAACTTTAGTATGGCTAAAACATTTTGGAAGAAAATTATGAAAGAGTACAAATATTTACAGCAAAAAAGTCTTGAGATTGCTTTACTACATTCTCTGTGCCTTTCAAATAGCTCTAGCGCCTGTATTAAAACTGTCCTTGATTCAAAACAGCAGTGACAGAGCAAGCTGTAGGTAGTTTCAGTTCCGTGTCAATACTACAGTCCTCCCAACTGAGAACTGTGAGCAAATGAACCTC
Organism: Numida meleagris; assembly: GCF_002078875.1. Taxonomy (NCBI): domain Eukaryota; kingdom Metazoa; phylum Chordata; class Aves; order Galliformes; family Numididae; genus Numida; species Numida meleagris. Next base: position 16,665,584 of record NC_034412.1, read on the forward strand.
ACGGTGGCTACCAGAGCTTGCAGGTGCCACATCACCTTACTGTTGCCATCATACGTACACAGGATCGACAAGAGAAATCAATGCAAGACATTTCCTACAGCAGACACTGAGAAAACTGAAATTTGGGAGAGAAAAAGAAAACTTCTGTGCACATGCATAGTGCCATTAAGAGATTAACACTTCAATTTGCTAATAATGTAGGAAGGCATACAGCTTGCTATCTATTTAAAAGAAACATGGAGAGCTTAATTTCCAAAGCAAACCCACAATTCTTCTGTCCAGTCTATAGGGAAAGTGACCCATTCTCTGCCACAGCCATATTTAATTTCCATACATTTGGCCTCATTTACTACTTGTTGACAGATGCTCTACAAGAACAATGGTTGATGTTGAATGCTTAATGGTAGAGATGTCAAGACTAAACATATTCACACTTAAATCATCTGCTTTGAAACCCCTACAGATATTTACAATACATTGATCACTGCCTCGCCAAGTTATTAGCGGCCCCAAAAACTGAAAAGGTAACTTTTACACCAAATTCTGAAAGATAAACACACAGGCTATTTATTAAATGTTTCCCCACAGACAAGAACAGAAGCAGCAGGACACCTGCGGGGATATCCTGCAGGCTGTGCCACTAAAATTATGATTCTTTCATTTTTTTTTCTCCCAACCACTGTATTATTTATTTTAAAGAAATACGTGTTCAGAAATCACAATGAGAAAGTTTTTACTGATACCAAGCCAATACTGACATAATATCAAGCTGGTATTAACAGAGCTTTAAAACAGTGAGAACATGTGCACGGGGGTAAGCAAGCAATCCACAGTGTGCATGGAGCACCACTTATTTGTGTTATCAAGCCAGTATAAATTGTCCAACTGTTGCTCTCACTATATCATTTTAGAAGGCTCCACCATGGCACTTTGTCTTAAAAGAAGTATGATCTTAAGAACTTCCCAAGGAAAACAGGCTAATGAACTTTTCCCAGAAAGGTGCAAATTAAGTTAATCCGGGCAAATAAAATAACACATAAGGCAGCTCCCATTTTTGGGATGTACCTTCCCTGTATTTTCAGGTGCTCCCCAAACACCCACTGCCCCCAGCAGCTGCTGCTCCCCAAGGCAGCCGAATAGCTGCTGGTAAGGTCTGGCAGGAGGGCTTTCTAGGTTTGGTTTTTTTGTTGTCTTTTTGTTTTTATGATCAATAATAATTGTCATTAGCAATAATTAAATTTACAGAGCTTGAGCTGCTGTAAGTACGTTGCCCATTTTCCAGCTTTTTTCTGCCTCAGTGCTAAAAATTGGAATACAAGATCCATAGATTTTCCTCAAAAGTTTTAGGTAAGATTTTAAATAAATAAAAAATTATGAGAAGTCTGAATATAGTGATAAAATATTAGACTGGGGCTTAGCTATTGGCTCAATTTCTAATTCTTATGGATTCAAGGCTGCTTTGGGCCATTTAGCTAATCTGTTCTGTATTTATCAACAACTACGAAGCAGTACAGATTCAGTACTACACTGGTACTACCTGTCCAGCCTGTGGGTCAGCTCCTGCACCCCACCTGCAGTCACAGCTGCCCAGGTCCAACACCCAGCATGTACAACCCCAGGGGCCAGATACCCAGCTCTCACTAACTTCTCCTCCCAACTGCATTCCATGATTTCCTGTTCTCACACCATCTGACCCTTCAGACCTCCAGAAACCTAATCAGCACCTATGTGCTACACACCTCATCCTTGACATATGGCCAGAGTATACTAATGGAACACCTTGCATACAAAGCACATGTGCACAAGCACACAGCAGTGCATAATCCACAAATAAATGGACAAAACACAACATACCCATTAAGACCAATGGTAGCAATCACCTAGTACAAAAACAAGGAGAGAAAAAAAAGGCAGTTTTAACTTCACAAAGGCAGGCATGTGCTGTAGGATCATCCACAACCCTAGCACTCAGATCCAACCCACAGTCACCCACAGGCACCAGGCATTTCCATGCACAGAAGACACAAGGTACATGGCTTTAATCTAGTTCTTTTATTCCAGCTAGGAACCCAGTGAAACAGCCTCTGCTTTTTCTGGATCAGGAAGAGGAGTTCACTGCTAGGTGATCTCCCAAGTGCTGAAAAAGTAATGGTTTAATTAAAGCGGATGCTTTTAACCTCCAGAAGGAGGGCAAATCCTCTAACACAACAGTGAAAATGGTCCCAAACAGATTTCCTACGTTTAAAACTAGAAAAAGAGTTGCCAAGATGCAAACACATGCATTCAGAAAAGTCATTATAATGCCCAGTTTCTTAGATACAATCTTTGATCTCTGTGAAACTATCTTAAATTGCTAAGCTGTAGGATTAATCGATAGCATCTATTCCAAAGGTGCTCTCAATTTCCCACAGATCTTCAGCATTACAAGGGAAGGGGAAAAGATGAAAAAAGATGTGAGAAAAGCTTTGTGTTAACTATCTAGCTGTAATGGAGCTGCTTCATTTTGCACCACAAACTCAACTTCTGCTTGTTTCACTTGCATATGGCTGCAGGCATCACTGCTCATGAAGAGTTATATACGTGATGCTAGGTGCCCAGTAACACCAACAGGGAGAAATACGTGACAAGAAAGTTTTCCCAGATGGACACATAACTGTTCATCCAGTGGGAGCCTGGGTTTGGCTGTGTGAGTGCCACATCCAGACTTGCTGACGTCTCCAGGTCTTAAGACGGGCATGGGTATCCCTCCTCCTCAGCGGGTGAGCAGGGCTCCTGCTTTACCAGAGCAATGTAAACAGCAACAAGTGGCCAGGCAACAGATGGCCTGGAAACACTTCTGAGATTTTCACTGACAAGTACCTTCGTCATGTCAGATTTTCCAAATCCTGGTCTAAGGGCAGATACTAAATAATACCCTTCAAGCAAACTTGGACTCATGCTGCACTCTGGTTGACATTAATTTGACTCCAACACCTATCATCCCATTACGAAGAGATTAGGCAAAGCGTGCAGTGGGTAACTTCACAGTGAATGCTTAGACTGCAATCTTCAGAGAAGAATCTGCACCTGCCCTTACAATTAATAGCTGTCATGCCACTCTGTTTTGCAAAATCCAAATATCTAGGTTTGCTTTGTGATTTGACTGCCTAGGAAAAAAAGCTTGCAAAAGTGGCTTAACAAAACAGAATCTCGTAGTAGCTCCATGGTCATCTTTGCTTTGCTTTTTCAATCTCACATTGCTCAAAATTCTTCCTGTGTTGCTCTGTATGGGACACAAAACCCATATGTGTATACCACTGTGATTTTTGATCAATATCTAAAACAAGAACATTAATTAAAACCACAGGCTGTATGAGGGGGAGCCTAGACCATCTTCTGAGATAATATGCAATGAGTGAGACCCCAACTGTCTATCTCCAAGCAGTCACACATTTAGCTAGATGAAAACAAGCACCTTTTGCTCCAGGAATAATATTACATTTAAGACTTGAATTTTCATTACAACCTGGGACCATCGAGGTTCAGCAGAAGGTTTGTGATCTTTCTAAGCAAGCCTGGACTTTGTTTTGAATTTTAAAAATGGGCCTATTTATGGTTTTGCATCAAAGTCATGTGAAATGTGTGGTTTTGTATGGCTTCAATTAGAGCCGAGCCCGAGGCACTAAAAGTTCAGATTCTGATCTGGATCCAGACCCACCCAGTGCTGAGGGACGTTTGGACAAAGGCACTTGGTTCTTGTCCACCTCTGATTCCATCATGAAAACCAGGTGGGGCCCACTGTCAGCAGACCCCTGCTCCTCCTCAGGCTTTGTAGCTTTTCCAACCTGATTTGGTGGCAGCAGCGGGAGAGTCTCTACTACTTCTGTTGGGATCTGAAACCCCTAAGACACCGAGTTCCTGCGAACCAAAACCATGGCATCTTCCCAACTCTTACAATTAAGCTTGAAGCCACAAGGAAAAAAGAAATCCCAAATTAACAGCCATATTGACAGCTTTATAGAGCCCTGAGGGCTCTGCCTCCATCCAAAGAAGACAGTGGGGCTTTTTTAAATTAAAGTGAATTAGCAATCAAGTTCCTAAGAAGGATTCATTTAATAAGCTAAAGAGCAGAATTCAAAACAATTTCAAAAGTAATCCTTTGGCCATAAATTATTCTCTGTACAGTGGAAAAATTGTCATTCTGATGCTTGTCTTAACTGGCAGTTGTTTTCCTCTTTTAAAGTAATTGTTTATGACAATAGTGGGCATCATCTTGCAGTAAACTAATGGTGCCACTGACTTCATTAGGAGCAAGGTAAGGTCCTAATTATTTTCTTATAAATCCCCGGAACTTATTTTCTTATTTTTTACAAGAGGTATGGAGATGGAATCAGAAGCACGTTTGATACCGCTGAACACCCAAAGGACCCAAGTTCCCATCCTCCTCCTCCTCAGCCTCCGAACCCACCAATGTGCTGAAGGAGCTGTCACACCAACCTGGCTGCTCAAGCTCCGCGCACACCACCAGCGCAGTTTCAGGAGCCCCTTCCATGGAACGGTTGAGCCCCTGGCCAGCACTGACCAGCACCCAGCTCCTGTACAAGCTATGTTACAGGGCTTAAACTCACAGTTGAGCAGCATGGATATGCACTCACAAGCAAAGTTAAAGTCAATCCTGCAAGCTCTTTTGAATGTTTACATCGAACTCAATGCTGCTACCATTAAAACTGAAGACTTACAGACTCCTAAAATGCCATTCCCTTTAATATGATTTCCTATGGTAACACACAATCCATTGGAAGGCCTTTGCACCTATTTAGGAACAGACAGACTTTCAAATTAACTTCAGTGGAGCCATGACAGATTATACCAGCAAGGTTCGGCTACTCTGTCGTTTGGGCATGTTTCTAATTCACGTCATTTCATGCTTTCAGACCATGGATGCAGCTTGGTGAGGACAGGAATATTTCCCCTTCTCCTCATTTCACTTTCTCATTCCAGGCTTTCTCCCCCCGTTTCCTCCCCACCCTGTTCTGTGCTAGTGGAAAAATAAAATCTTGTTAAAGCCTTTCCCAAAAAATGGAAAGAGCAGGGAGCATCTGTCTGTAAGGGGACCAGCACGTGGTCACAGCACTCATTCAGGATGTCCTGGAGCAAAGACCGACTGCCTGAGAGCAGAGCTGAGCTCACCCCTACCCTACAGCATCTCCTTCTCCATTCCCAACCTTGGAAAGGTTCAGCGAGTGCTTAGAAACAAACAGAACAAAAACTCAACACCCCAGAAACGAACAACCCTCCACTCTTCTCCCAAAACCTCTGAATTTGAGCCTGGCATGGGCACATGTCCCCTCCCAGTTTCCAACTGGGAATCCCAGCTGAAGACAGGAAACTTCTAGCAAACATCATGTGCTCCCAAGAAAGGTCTGCTTTGTCCAGCTGCCAAGGCCAGGCAGGAAATGTATTTCATCTAAAAGAAAATTGAAGCTTGTCTGCTACAGCTCAAGCCTTTTGCTTGAGACTTTCCTCCTATGCTTTACTGACACAAACTTCAGAAAGCAAGAAGCACCAAAGATTTGATTAATGGGCTGAAACCACCCTGCCCCAAAGAGCAGCAGGCACGTTGCTGTTCACGAGCACATCGAGGCTCTCCATTATGCTAATTGATGTCTCTGGAGCTCAGGACTTTCCAGTACACAACATTATATACAGTAACAATTCAAGAATATAACATTCACACTACATAAGAAAAACCTAACAGAGAATCACTTCTGTTGCTTCTTGTCACACTGGTTCTCAGAAACTCCCGATTATCACTGCACATCATATTTTAATCACTATTCACCGTGAGCATAATGAGCTTTAGCGAACAGTCACAGTTATTATTCATATAGCCAGGCTTCGCTCTTCCCCCTCAAAGCATAACCAAGTTGCGACCTTCAAACCAACCTCCTCAACAAGTCAGGCAAAGTGCCTCCTCACAGCAGCAGAACAGCAACGTTTAAAAGAACCGTAGTCTACATTTTTCCACCACTTGGTTCAGTGGGGGAGCATCTTAGCGTGGAACTAAAACAAGTCAACATCACCAAGCACAAAGAATCGCCAGAATTTTCTGCAGCATGGGCTTGTCAAAGCAAGCAGGCAGCTTTTGTGTGCACCGGCACAGCGGGAGCATTCCTGCAGGGCCGCGCTGTGTCCCAGCCGCAGGGCTCCCACAGCCAAGGTGGTGGGAAGAGGAGAAAGCGGGACCATGGTGGTGACGTTGTAAATGGGATGAACTGGTCAGCACGCTCCTTCGGAGAGGCACAGCATCCAGGAGGAACCGTGTGGGGGGATTTACACTACCCTTGCATCAAAGGAGATGGTGTGGGCTATGCCAATTCTTTCATAAGAAAGCCACATCTGTCCCCAGTAGCACCAGCTCTGGCTTAGGACAGAGTTCAAAGAAAGACATTGCAGAAACTCATCTATGTCCATACAAAAGGATGCTGTAGGGTTTTTTTATTTTTAAAGGTAAAAATAAAAGTAATTTTAAATCAATCCCCATCTTCCTTTTCTCCATTAAGGATGCCCCAGTGTAAGACTCAATCCTGCAAAGTTTTCCCGATTTAGTCTTCATATTTCTGTTTTCCCTCCACACCTTGCAGTAAGGCAGCTCTAAGGACATGGCCTGCAGCCGGCACTGAATGGGTGACCCTCCAGAACACAGTGACCCAAAGATAAACTTTGACCTGATGTTTGCTAATAACACTTCTTCTTAAGATGCCTTGTTTCTTTTATGAACTACTGCTTGACTCTAGGATCTAGGAGCTGACATGCATTAATATACATCTCTGGGTGCCCTTTGACTTGGCCATCAAGAACCTTTGACCCCAGACTTGATTCCTAAACCCCATCAATTGTTTGCAAGTGGAAAAAACTTATTTTCTAGTAATAATTAATTTTGGTCATGTTTTATTAAGCATTTCTCTTGTCCTTTTAACTTGTCCTCATTTGAGTTTGGGTATAACGGATGCTTATTTCATTTAGTCATTCTCCAGTCTACAGAAAATACTTTGGAGTTTAGTTCTTTGTTTTCAAGCTTTGTAAGCCTCCAGTGGTACCGAAGTGCCTTGACACTGCAAAAAAAATTGCCCCAGGAACAACAATACATCCTGAAAAGCTTCCTTTTACGTACTGCTTTTCAGATTTAACTGTGAATTTCTCCAACCTCACAGCTTTTTTCAGATAACTTCACAGCGCTGGGAGCCCTGAAAACTGCTGGCAAAACAACCCCAGAGCAGCAGGGTCAGCTCCTCCGCTCAGGCAGTCGGTGCCTGTTTCCAGCCAATGCTTGAAATTTTTACTTACTTCTTGAAAGAAGAAACGTAATTAGTCTACACAAAGAAGTGTGTATTTATTTTTGTAGTTACATATATACACACACAAATTTGTACCTTCTGTCCACGCACTTTTAGCAGATATCCACACACATCGTGTGCTCAGAGAGGGGCAGAGCCTCCTGCCAGCCCAGCCCTGCTGCCACTTCCCAGTGCATTCCAGGATGGAAATTTCTAATTCCTGGAATCGTGTTACATTATGGCAGGAACTGCTGCACTTCTGCCTGGTTTACATCAGGACTGAGGGATCGCACAAAGAGCGAACGCGTTCCAGCGCTTAGATGATGTATCAAGTGTACATCGCACACATCGCATTACAGCAATCAGCGGCTGGTAAGGAACACCAGCAAATGAGAGGCCTCCAGTCTTGGAAGGAGCACTGGGACACAGCAAATAAGGGGTTTTAGCAAAATGAAGCAGCTAGACATTATTTTTGTTTATAAAATGCAGCATAGCCTCAGCAATTACAATGTTATATTCTTAGAGCTGCTCTGTTTTCTTGCTAGGCAACAGTATTTCCCAAAAGCACCAACAAAATGCAGTTAAAATATAAGGTTTGCTTAAAAAAAATTCTGCATACATAACCAACCAATAGACCTTCAGTGAAGACAGCTAAGGGCAGAGTACATCAGGCAACTGCACATGGGGAAAGGAAGGAGCCCATGTGGGAGGGAACACTTGGGTTCTACTTCTTGGTGCAGGGTGCAAAGGACACCCCAGTTTGGGGGAGGGTGGGTGGGAAAGCCAAGTGAGAAATGCCATGCTTCCCAGCATCCAGCGAGCCCTAAGGGCAGGCGCTGGGGGGCAAGCAGGCACTTTCAAATTGCGGTTTTTTGGACTAACCTCTCCAGACTTATGAGAAAAATGGACAAAACCTGCCTCAGGAAGCCCACCCCACAGATCCCTCAGGAAATTGCCTGGTTTTAGGTCAAACACACAACTCCGAGCAAGGAAGCAACCTTCTCATCAAGTTCAGGCATGTCCCCACAGCTGAGTGACCTGCCCTGGAGCTCAGCAGGCTCCATGTTGTCATGGATCTGACACAGGCAGCCATCCACACGTAGCTTCCGAAAAATGGCCTTTACGCTTTGGATAACGTGATAATTCTCTTACAGCCCAGCTCAAATGACTCCATCCAGTCTTCTTTCTTTGCCCCATTCACAACATGAATAGTATTGCTTCCTTTCTCAGCCCTCCACTACAAATTTTAAATCAGAGCCTACTGAACTGGTATGGTATCAAAACAACACAATGAACAGCCCCTCTGGTGCATGTACCAGCATTTCCTGCAAACAGCTCCAACCAGGGATTTAGGACAGAGCACTTCCGACTTGCAGCAGCAAGTGGCTTAAATAATATTTGGAAACCGCTTAAAATCAAAGGCATGAGATACTGAGGTTAGAGCAGCCAGCAAACAACACCAACCAGGGCAACCAAAGCCATGCTCCCTGTGCTAAGCCTCACTTGGCATATGAGACAGCTTGCATCAGCTAAGGTTTTATGCCCTTTCAAAAAATCTCCTCTATTTTCAGCTGATTTACCAATATTTCATCAGCCATTATATACTTAGAAGGATCCTCAAAAAGCCTTATCCTCAAGAGGCTTTAATATTAATAACTTTCTCCCCTAAGGGGTATCATCCAAACTCTTTCCAAACTAACTGAAATCAATGGGTTTAGCGTCAATGGACTATATATAAAACTCTATAGACACCAGGAAGGACCCACACAAAATAAGAAAGAGTTCACTGGCTCTGTACAGTTATTCCAGCTGGCATTCTTAGACAGTGAAGTGTTCATATAGTGCCATTTTTTCTATTAATATATAGCTTTGAAACTATGCTATGGCTGACGTATATAGGAATTCCTCTTCTTTTCTCCTTCTTTAATAAAAACAAAGTGGCCACCATAAAAGAAAAGTTGACATTTCTGCTTATGTGATGGCAGAGCCCTTCATACAAGCACAACCACACTAAATACTCTTAGATTATTTGTTAGACTGATGTTCAAAGGGGGGTGCAATGTAGCCAGGAAAAAAAAAGGAAAAAAAAGTCCCTCTGGTTAAAATTTAGCATGCAAGATCTTAACAAATGTGATTTTTAATTGACTGCCAGTTTTGTTTTCTCAACAACAGTGACAAAAAACGATTTCTTCTTTCTCCCCCACAGTAAACCATTTCCAGCTGTTGATGAAGGTTTGTTTTTTTTTTTAGCATGAGTTCAATCATATTCTATGTTGTCCATTTCATGTGCGCGGAGCTTTTTTGCAACCAATTCTTTACCATGTTATGCCCAATGAACCCAAGAGCACCACCCAACCTTGTAAGACGGCTTAGGGTTTATTAATGCGAGTGGGATTTCAGAGAACAGGACTGTGCCAGAGACGAAAGTTACTTTTAAGCAGAAGCGATTGCAGCAGCATGCCCAAACGCCACCGCAGCAGGTTTTGCCCGTACAGCTCAACAGCCAGCCTTTCCAACTAAAATCCATTATGCGTTACAAAAGATACAAGTAGTTAAGTAATGCTGTAAAATGCATTTCAGGATGGTTCTCAGCACACACTTCTTTCCATGTTTCTGTTATTACACAATTCCCTGCATCAGCTGGATCAAGACCAGAGCGCTCCTCTCACGTCGCAAAGTTGGTGATAGTTCCTTGTTTCGCTAATGACAACAACTCAGTGCAACTATGAAGATAAACTCACAAATCTTTTCTCACGCCAGGACCTTAAAATATGCCTGTTTATGGGCACAGCCATTTGTGCTAATAGAACTGTGTACTTGTTTTGTATGCATAAATCCAGGCCAGTGGAAAATTAAGGCCCATGGGAATAATTTAAGCAACAATACAAAGAAAATTGTAAGGAAAATCTGAAACTTTGTCCTTAATTTACCCTGTTAGGGCAAAATAAGGCAGGGATCTCATACCATGTGTGCCACAACACTTAGGTACAAGAGCATATGTTAAGTAGACAGAGTTGCAGCCTCAGTTCTTAATCTCATTGTTTACTGTGGTTTAAAGTCTGACCCTTAACATTATATGTGGTTTAAAACTGCATTTGGGGGAAAGAGAAAAAGGCTCTTCTAGGCTTGTAAATGTGTTTGTCTTTAAGGTTTGTTCCAGAGGAAACCATGCATGCCTTCGCTCACTACATATGCAAACCCTTACAAGATTCTGAAACATGCTAATGTGCGCATTCTGCACCCCAGGTTAATCGCGAAGGGTTTTTTGTTGGTTTTTGAGGAGCAGCTTGCCTCCAATCCACCAACCCACCACTCTTTATGTATATACGCTGAATAATTATGAAGCAGTGAGTATTTATCACCTTTTCTGAGCAGTAAGCAGAAAGAAATACAATACCATTACTTCCAGCTACTGGCTTTCCCAAGATAATTAGATAACACAGTGGACTGAAGCCTTGGTTAGCCCAATGCTGTTCAAGTTAAGTGATTGACATGCCTCTGTCTGGCTGCTCTATTAACTGTTTCATTTTGTTGCTATTTGCAGTTTGCTTGGCTAATACTTCGAACAAATACAGACTGTTTCTTTAGCCCCTTTTTTCTCTTTGACCTTCTCCTGCCCATTTTCTTTGAGTCACTTCAAACTGCCTTGAAAGGGCCTGTTGAATGCGCACAGTCCATCAGAGTCCCAGGTTCATCCCATTCCTTGCCCTGAATGCTTTACTTCAAAGATGGGCCGCATTCTTTAATTGCCCTTTGAATTAATATCAAAGGGTCACAATGCGAGTGCCAAAAGAGAAAGAGGCTTTAATGAAGCAAAGAGCTGCCATTCATTTGCAGATAAGCACGTTTTTATGCCTGACTGGTCACCGCGGCTAAATGCCTGCTGAAGGAGGCAGGGCAGGCGCAGACTTTCACCGAGTGGCGATTAGTTCAAACAAACACGGGTAAACAAATAACAACACCAACATCCCGGCAGCAGAAATAAGTTCGTACGGCCGAACGTGCTAACCCAGGCAGCTCCCGCCGGGCGGAGCCGCGGCCCCTTCCTCCCTTCCTTCCCTCTCACTAAAGAGAAATAGATCCTTTCGCTTAAACCTTCCCTCTTCATCCCAGCCCAAACACACAAATTGTTGCAATTATGTCTTTTCTGGAAGCGCTGAAAAAAAATCCCTCTATCTGCCTTCGTGAGAAGGAACCAGCAACCGGCAAGCTGACTTTGCCCATTTGATTCTGTTTGCTCCCTGGGGCCAGGCACCTCAGCGTTAGCATTGCAGTGCCTGTGGAATAATAAACTCTGTACCTACAGTATTTATTGACCTACATTTTGCTATGCATTCAATATTGTGTTCAGATGCCTGTTTGGAGTTATTAGCTGCCCAAATATCCGTGATATTTTGTTTCAGAACTCCAGAGCTGGGGATTCCGCTTGCTTGACTGCCTGGTTTTGCTCATTTGAAGCCTATGAAGCTGCACTAAGAAAACATACTCAGCTTCTTAATCCTACCTACGGAGTCTTCTATTTTCTCTTTAAATTGCCGAGATATAAAATTAAAATGAGCAGCTTTAGAGTACATTGTAATGCAATTACAGCCACAATGCGAGTATACAGAAACAAGAAGTTCACAGGTGTCCTCTTTATAAATTCTGACTTTTTATAGACTCAGGCTTCTCTTTGCACAGAAATAATAACTTACTTAACAAATACAAGGTTGTTTTATTGCAGCAGAGTTATCCCCCCATGAAAGAGGATTAGCTATACTCTGCACGATGTAAGAGTGCCCATGAGCGCCTTCACGGCAGGAATCGGGCTGCCATCTCCCATAACTAAGGTGGCTGCAGGGGTGCAGGCACCCGGAGAAGCTCACACCACATTTCAGCCCCTGTCCCTCAGAGAAGGGTCTCTCATTAATACCGCACACCCCTGAGCTTCCCCCGGTGTGCACCCTGCTGGGAGGATTCGCCCTGTGCAGGGTTCCCACCGCTGACCCGCATGGCTCCGTCCTGGGCTTTGGTACTCATCAGGACGTGAAGAACTTTGACCCTGCACATCCAGCTGGAACCTCTGTCCTTCACACGCTCACAGACATGGCTGTTCGTTAGGCTAAGTGACACCGTTACTGGCAGAGAAAGACACGCTGCCCCGCTGGAATTCCTCTTCTACAGATCCCAGCACATTCCACTGCTCTGCAGCTCAGCCCTGCTGAACCCCTACAAGTGAAACTGCAGTACACAATGCTCAGAGACACACGTGGAGGTGGTATGCTTGTACGGAGCGATGCATCGTCCATGTGCACACATGCCACGTGTACAAGCAGGGCTGTGGGACCAGTGCATAGTGTCAGGGCTGGGCAGAGGCTCGGATACATCCCCACTCACATCAGGACAAAACTAGTGCAAGTCACACGGCTCCCCAAGCACCCACCACCAGAATTATTACATTATTTCAGTAATCACCAAAACCATGGACTATCCTCTCTTGTCCAGAAGTACAATGGTGTCCACAGTTTGGATAGAACTCCTTTGATACTAACTGCTGGTATTAATTAGCACCGTTTAGAAATGCAGTAAAGTGTCACAATTTTAAGCCCTGACTGTAATGTATTATGCAAGTGACAAACACAAGGAGGGGTCAGGAGTTGGAGCACACATCCCAAAGATGGCCATGCTTCACATGTGGAATGTGCTAAGAGCCAACCTAACAAAATAAACTAAATAGTTCAGAGGATTTCTATCTTCTACCTTTAGATAACACTGCTTTACCCCTATACATTCAAAAAAACAACCACCACCACCTATTAAATGGACTGCTAGTTTTGACTGACCTGTCACCCCAGCTCCTATGAGTAAGTAACACTCAGTGTTATGGTAACAGCTGATCTAGAATAACCTAAATGGGAAGTGGAATACAAATGTTAGTAAAGCCATCTTACATATTGCCTACCATAAAAATAGCTGTCACTACATTTCATGAACCATAGGAACTCTTTTTTGTCATTACTGAATTATCATGAACCACCATAAAATTTGAAACATAAGAAATGGATTTCTTATGTTTTATCTTACATAAATTCTTTGTGACCTAAAGCAATTAAGCACCATTCATGGCTATAAGCCGCTTCACACCTGCCAAGGCCATACCCACAGCCATCCCTGCACCCTGTAATTATCTGTGTTAGTTAGCACATGTTCTATGTTCTCCACTATATTTTCCTGGAAGCTTTGTGACACATAAAAAAATTTCATGATAACTGGGCTCAACTATTCTCCAGTTTTTGTCACGTTTTCAATATTACGTCTGGTTTCGGTTGTCATCTAAAGAGCTTAATCATCAGTCTTCAAATTCCCATTATCCAGCTTCTTATATTATCTGCAGCTTCAGTAGTCAATGTTACACAAAGTAATTCAATGCTGCCAATGGTTTTGCATAATCATTGTTACCACTGAACAAAATAGGAAATATATATAAGGAACAATTAATCAAAATCGTGACTTTAGTCCTTAACAGTCATTATCTAATCTGGTATTCCAGGAATGCAAGTATCCAACAGAACACCCAGGTAAACTAGACGGTGCTGACTCCAGCTCTGTTCAGAGCTGCATCCCTACAATTACCAAAAGAGTTCAGGTGCATTTCCCAAAATCTTCTGCTTTGAATTTGTATTTATGAATTTCAGCTTTGCTATTTAATTTCTCGCCATTCCAAAGGTGTCATGGGAAGCGGGTTTAAAAAAAAAAAAACCATTCTTTTCCATCATACATCTGCTTAACCTTAAGTCCAAATTAACAAAAGGATTTGAAGTTTTTGGTCTGGATTTGGTCAGTGACAAAGTTATCAGAAAACAAATGCTTCAAACAGTTACAGAAAAGGGGCTCCTGGTTTTCACACATACAACACAACTGTCTCCAATGAAAATTAAGAGCAATACACGAGAAGGAAAATGCAACCATATGTTAATTCTCTACGATGCAGAGAGCATCACTGCGACCCCAAGCCCACGCTATAATTCAATATGCCCACAGCCCACTCCAGCTCCATTAAGCAGCACGGAGCTCGTGAGGCCCCACCAGGAGCTGCTCCTCACAACCCCCAGCCCAAAGCAGCACCTTCACTTGGTCCTACCCAAACCACTGGTTCTAAACGGCCCAAAGTCCGTCACTGGCAGGCGGGTGACAAAGCATCACTACCATGGACAGGACTGGAGGAGAGGTGGGAGGGACCCACCTGGATCGCAGCTCAGTGCTCAGCACCACAGAACTCCACAGCACAGGCATTCTCCTGGAGCCCCGCTTCTCTTCTCCTCACTTCAGTCCCCCAGACAACCCAAAACACTGAGCCGCTTCTCGTGATGCACCACAAAGAACAAGCAGTGACCGCTGAGCAAGCCAGCGGGATTTTATGAGGAAAATAAATGGGAGGCAAACAAAATTTCCCAACAGCTACACTGCTGAATGTCTCAATAGAAAACATTTGTTATGAAGCAACCAGAATTTGCATAATTTTGGGGGATACTTTGTTTTCAAAGTAATTCTCTTTTTCACCTGCTTAGGACTTGCCCATGTATGGCTTCAGTTAAGTTTTGTTGATGGCGGCTCATGTTTAACCAACTGTTTTTAATTTACAAATTAAACTTGTCAGAAGTAGAAATCCTTCCCTTGGAACCCTTCCAATATGTCAAGAATTAATTCTAATGAAAACGGCATTGCCTAAACGCAGGATGGCCAGTTACTTACTTTATTTACACAAAGTCCTTCTCAGTTTCTTTGATAAAAGCAGCTAAATCTTTTTCCTCTTTCATGTTTTGTCAGCACTTGATTCCTTTTGTCCCCTGGCTATTTGCCTAGCTGTGGACAATAAGGCAGGAAGAATAGAAGCAGATTGTTGGAATGGCCCTCAATAAACCTAATTATGACATGTTGACTGCACTCACCATGACATATTCAGGAGATCCAGGCTTATTCAATTACCCTTGCCAGGTTTCTCTTTCAGACCTAAAGTTATCCTTTGACTGTTTGTATTTCTGAACAGTATTCATGTTCATTGTGAAAGAAAATCCCCCGGACTTGGAGGGGTTTCTAAGTTGGTACTGTTATTGTAGCTAATTTTTATTAACTGAATGATAACATGATAAAGAAATAGACTTTTGTTATGTAACAAGAACAAATCAGTGTGTGCTTAAAGTTACACCTTCCTTTCCTCCTTTCCCCCCTGCAGATGACTGACAGCGCCGTAACTCGAGGTAACGCACAAAGCCACTCTCCCAACATCTATTTCAATTCCAGTGACACCGAGTGTAACCTCACCAAAAACTTCGGTCAGCCCCAGAAATCCTCCTCAAGCGAAAACAGAACTGAAACACCACCGTGTCCCCGCACCCCCCCAAGCCCTACCTTCCCGCCAGCAGCCACTCCTTCGTCTGCTTGCAGCACAGAGGGGATTTCAGTTAAAGTCAGGTTATGGGCTGGGGGAGCAGCGTGCCCTGCGGCCAGTCCTCTCAGTGCCACTGCAGAGGCTGTGCAGCAAGGGGACAAGAGCGGGACAAAACGAAGGAATGCCGCAAGGAGAAAGCAGCAGCCTCACTCCACGTACTCGACCAGCAGCCCCAAAAGAATTAGTATTCACGCCCTCACTTCAAACTACTGCTCAGCTATAAGCAGCTGCTTTGTGCTGTGCTGCCTACCAGCTCTCCGCGCGATTTTGGGGTAACAGAGCTGCAGAGCAGACTGCGGCAACGGGATGCAGCTGGGGAGAGGCACGCAATGTAATGCACAGCGACAGACGGCGTTCAGCCGCCGCAAACCCTTCGCGGATGGGAAGAGAACGCTGCTCCAGTACAAATGAGCGCATGAACTGTTTGCTTCGTTCTGGGAGAAGCTGGCAGCTTCCCCACTGCACTGCTCTGTGCTAACCCGTCCGAAACGACAGCGAAAGTACAACTGCTGACTTTTTCCCCAGTCGGTCCTCCAGAGGATGCTCTCAGGAGCGAGAAACGCAGGTCCCCGAGGAGCCGGCGATCTAGCAATCTGAATGTGCCTCGGTAACAGAAAGCCTCCAGGGGAAAATTCTTTCTGAATGCATTCTGTTTGTCTCAAAAGTAACAAAAAGGACAAAAAAAAAATCAGCGCTTTCATCTTCATTTGCTAGCTGTTAGAGTTGAAAAATTACAAACAAAATCAAAAAGACAATGAATAAAAACATTTAGTTCTGTAAGAAGTTGAAGTAAGCGATTTTATGCAGACTGAGCTGTTCCTTTCGTTCTTCTCAGGACCAGACGCTGCCGTCACTGCCCGGCGTGACAACGACGCTGCCCCTTTGGAGCAGGAAGCTGAGCGCCAGGCTCCCGATCCGTGCAACCTCCCGAGCGTTTCGGAAGAAAATAGCTCCAAATATTTCAAAGGATATTAACAGTGTTCGCATGGAGACGTGCCAGAAAAGTGTCCTAGAGAATCAAGACTCGTTTCCTAAATTATCCACCACGCACAGCATAGGCATAGGGTTGGACTTTGTTTGAAACTTGGGCTTTTCTCTCTGTAATTTTGAGACTTTAATGGGTGCTGACAGCAAGTCCTTTGAGCAGCCAAACGATCTCAAAATATGCATACAGCCCTCCGTTTGCATCCTATTGCTGACTAATAAAAGCAGCTACAGCTTTGCTTAACAGTTGTAAATACATCCATCCTCCAAACAGGTAGGTGGCTTTCCCTCTGGCTGCCAAGCACTGAGCCCGGTGGGACCCGGTTTTGCTCGGGCTGCAGTTCACATCTGTGTACATCTGCACAGGTGTGACACCCCCAGGCAGGAGTCAGAGCGTCACCCCGAGGTCTGTCAGGGCACTGACACTCGGTACAACGCACAGCTCCGGCTCACGTGTGCTGTACAGCTGGTCCCTCAATACCTAGGAAACTGCCACTGATTGAAATTAGGAGAAGGAACAGGATAAAAATATACACGTTTATCTAGCCCTTTCCTACCTGGGATGTCAAATACCACTTTATAAAAAATAAATGCTTCGGGGATAACTATACAGAGATAACCACGTTCAGAAACATTACACTCAAACAGCAAGAGTTGGAAAAAGAGAACTTAGTTCCCACTTACTCAGACCATTTTTGAAGGCTTCCCAAGCCTGCAGGGTTCTGAGCTCCGCACAGCTGATGCAAAAAGCAACAACCAAAGCCACTGCAGGGAGAGGCTGTCAGCCTGGAACAGGACCAGAACCGAGTACTCCTCTTTCCTTTACTTTTGAAAAGCTAAAATCCCACTGACAATGCTGTACCAAATGTGCCAGTGCCCCATTTTTTGCTCGAATTCCTATTTCTTCTTTCACTTTTATTCCAAAATGGAAGATATATTGTAGTGGATGGTTCATAGATGTGACTTTTGGAGATTCAGGTGGCATTACATTATCCTTTCAATACAGCCAAAAAAAAAAAAAAAAGAACAGTATTGTGCATTGTAGGCTATAAAACAGCACCCATTCAGATGAGTATTTTCTACAGTTGCATCCACCTTCACTCTTCAGTCCCTGCTGAATACAGACACCCTGTTTGCTCTGCTGACCTAACCTCTCTCAGCAATGAACCTGAACTCATCTGCAATCCTCAATGCAGTACTTACCCACCTTCTCATAGAAATTATCCTTAGAAATGTTAATTGGTTGGTTTAAATTTGCTGCTCTTCATCAAGAGGCTGCCTTCCCTGTTACCTCGGGCTGTCACCTCAGAGCAGCCCACAGACGTGCCCGCACACATCGCAGCCAATGGTGCTGCACCTGTGTCTGTGCTCAGCAGGTCATCGGCTTCCAACCCAGACCTCACAGAAGCCATTTCCTTCTAATAGCCTGGCTGACGTCAAGGACACCCAAGCATATTTGATGGGTTTGAGCTAAATGAATGCATGCAAAAAGGTCTTCCACCTCATCTTGAAGTTTTGATCTCCATTTTTGAAGCCAACAAGGCGGATTACTGAAAACCGGGTTGTATTTCTCGGTTCTGTTTCCATGCTGAACACAGAGCTAACTGGCTGAGTGCCAACGGCATGAAGCTGTCCCTGGCTCAGCGGGACACCCCAAATGGGAGCACAGAGTGCAACCACAGCCCAGCAGCACTGACACCGCCTGTCCTCTTGCAGGGCTGAAACCAAACCAGCACCAAGCACACTCCATGAAGACAGCACGCTGCAGCCTCCTCTGATGCTGCAACAGACTGCTGCCTGCTACAGGAAGGCAGCTCGGTTCTCTGCCATCCACCTCCTTGCCAGCACCTCGCACACAGCTTCCTGCCCCACACCACTCCCAGCAACAGGGAGGTGGGACTCCTACGCCTTCAGGAACAAGCATTACAAGGCGTGTGAGATGGGGCAGCCCAACAGCTTCCCAGCAGGTGCGTCAGCTCGGTGGGGATGGGGCGGCTCAGCTGGTCCTCAGCACACACCGCCCATTGCCTCATGTGCCGCTGCCCAGCGCCGGCTCTCCCCTCACCTCAGGGAAACCTATTGGGAACGGGGCAGTCTGGCGGCTTTTCCTTTGGCTTTTGAAGTTCTTCCGTGGCTGACTGACGCTCGCCCATACAGAACTGGAAGAAAAGCCCTCCATTGTGCCGTGCTTTCCACCGAGTGTTTTATTCTCCAGACAAAAGCTCTTGAATCCAACTTTTAAACACACCTCTCTTCAGGGTGTACTCGTCCTAAGCCATAAAATCATTTGTTCATTACAAAAAAAAAAAAAAAAAAAAAAAAAAAAAAAATTTTTTTTTTTTTAAAAAAAAAAAAAAAAAAAAAAAAAAAAGAGCTTTTTCCCTGAGGCACCTACTCTGCCTGTTAGTTCTTTGTATTACTTTTGCAAACAGACAGCAGCGAGCAGCAGAACTGCCATTCCCACCCTGGGAAGGCTGTGCTTTCCCCAGCCCAGCTCAGCTCCAAGCTCTCTCCTGCTTTCAGACCACTGCTGCTTCAGGAGTTTAAAATCAAACCAAAGCAGCCTGTCCCTAACCCCTGAATCAAATGCCAACACAGAATTGTGTCCTCCTCTGCAGGAAGATTTTGAAAGCTGCAGTTTCAAGACAGAAATACTATCAGTGTACGTGGCTTAAATGCTTTTATTGATTCTGTCCCCTTCTCTGTCCAGCTCATATTTCTGTCTTAATGAGAGCTTTAGTAGAACACCCAAATAGAAAAAATAATAACAGAATAAAGTATTTTAAGCAGCTCTGCAGAAGTTTTATGTCTTTACTGACTGCAACCCAGCACTAGAAGCGAACAGCCTGTGCCCAGCTGTAACCACACAGATTTCATGCACCAAACAATTGCTTGGACCAAAGACCATTTGCATCTATCATTCAGTACATTTTCTATAGCACATGTTTGAAAACAACTGCAGCTATGCATGGGCAGCCCAGCAGCAAGTACATCCTGGTAATTGCTGTGCTCTGCTGATCACACTGTGGCTCGGCTCTCACACATGGTCAATGCTTCTCCACGGAAGAGAACATCATTCACCAAGCTCACAGTTTTAGCAGATGATCCCGCACAGCTCTTGACTTCGGCATCCCAGACACTTGGAAATACTGTTCAGGGCAGAAATTTTGATTGTTCCAATCTCAAATGCGCAAACATGCACAGAGATAGGATTTGCCCAAACTGGAGCAGCTGACACAGCCACCACATGTGCTACACTCCAGCCCTTCCCCACTGCACACACTGCCTGGACGCACAGCAACAGAAGGAAAAAAAAAGAAATGAGTAAGATCCCAGGAAGACACAGCATTCCCTTCCTGCTGGGGGGGCTGAGATGGGGCAGGGGGAGTACCCTGTCCCAGGGGTCCGAGCAGGCACAGCAGAGCAGCTCTCAGAGCAGATACCAGCCCAGAACCGTCCCTGCGCAAGCCAAGCCTCACGCTCCTAGCACTCGTGCGGCTGTGACCTCTTCTTTCTTGTTTGTTTGTGTTTAGGGGTGTCGTTTGCTTACAAACGTGAGTCACAGGAGCACTCTTTCCTACTCAAGAAGGGTATATAAAGAAGCTCCCTTGTCCCACCCCAAAGACAAAGAACCATGCTCACTGCAGCCCTGCCAAAAGCCTGGTAAGACCCATGGCAAGTGCCCACGGCAGCCCCCTTCCCACAGCTGTGGGCACTGCAGCACGCACCACAGCAGCCGTGTGAGCGGGGGGACCTGAGGCACTGGCACAGAGCAGAGAGTCCTTGGGTGCAACCACCACCTTCGAAGCACGCTGGTGACTGCAGTGCCTCCTACACAGCATGGAGAAAGCCGGGAGCATCCTGTGGAGTGCCCCACTCCAGGCTGCTGCTCATTCTGTGTGACCTCAGTGCCGGCTGGACACTGGGTGTGTTTGGGATTTGTTCAACATCTGCTCTACGCTTTTGCCTCTTGTTATACTCTCCCAGGGCTGACACGGCCGTTCTGATGTCAGACTGAGAGACACTTATGCCATCAGTCATCACCCCATCTTCTGCACTGCCAGTGCAGTGACTTTGAGCCCCGCTTTGCTTTAAGCTCTTCCCCAGCCGAGGGACCTCTGAGAGTTCACAGTATAGCCCCTATGTGCCGGCTGCACTGGCTCTGACAGCCGTTCAGACCGGAGCTCCCAGTTTCCTTCCCCAAATCCCGCTTGTGCCATTGGCTGGGATCAAAGGCAGAGGGGGAGTGCGGCTGAGGACAGGGAGAGTCTTCACAAGCCCACAGCCTTCAGCCCGCGAGGGGCCACACATTGACCTGAGGAGTGCTTCCCACATCCCGCCCGTGCCAAAAGAGCATCAGTCACAGAGCTGTGTGCAGTAAGCAGCCACATGATTTTTTTTTTTTTTTTTTTTTGCCAAATCACGTGTTAGAAAACTTTTAAGCGCGGCTTGCTAAAACGGATCTTCTCAATCTGCTCTGCTTGTCACACTGTGCCCTCTTGCCACCTCACAGTGCTCGCTGACCAACAGACAGACCTCAGTGCTGCCACATCCCACTGGGTCCAAGCAAGCAAGCGGCTCTGGAACGCAGTGAGTTCCTGTCTCCCCATCCCACCCTGAGCAACCGCATGGCCCCACAGAGAGTGGGGGCTGCTCAGGTGTGCGCGGCCACACATCAGCTGGGGGTCCCTGTTACACACACCAAGAGGGAGATAACGAGAAGAACAAGATGTCCGCTGCGTGCAGCCATTTCACACTGCTGCCAGAAGACTGCAGCTGCTGCACACCCCATGGCTCTCCCTGCAGCCCCGCAGCTCTGAGGTGCTCCCCAAAGCCGCGCTGCCCTGCACACGGTCTGACAGCTCAGAGTTCACTGGAACACCGACAGCGGGTGCTGAAGCAACAGGCAGCTGCGTGCGCTGCTGTGTGCCTGCCAACCCCGAGTGCTCTGCCTGACCCCAGTGGTGCGGCAGGCAGTGGGGTCTGCTCCCATCAGTGGTGCTGCACCGGGGGAACCTGCAGGGCATTTCCCATCTGCAGCATTCACCGCACAACCCCTTAGCAGAGGAACAGGTTGCGCTGATTCCAGGCTGTTTTCTGCTAGTATTTCCCCATTCCTTAGGTCGTGGCAGAGAGCAGGGTTAAGCCATACACCACGTGTATAAGTGCTACTACTAACACCCAGAGCCGGGAGCACACCATGCCCTTCTCTGCACCGCACACGCTACAAAAACCTGCAGACTTCCTTCCCAAGCGGCGTGCTGAGGCTCGATGCCCGCCCACATGAACAGCCTGCTGCTTGTGTGGGCAGCCCTTTCTCAAACAGCTCTCCTGCTGGAGGAAGCTGGTCAGCGCCCACCAGAGCCACTCAGGGGATGCCGCTACTGTGTCAGCGCCATGGCTCTGCTCGCACACAAGCCCTCCGGCTGCTGGAGTTCCCTGTCCCACGGCATGAGAGGGGACACCCGCATCACAGCCGCCACCAAGAGGAAAGCTCTGCAGCACTGCACTGGCTGAGCAGCGCTGCTCATTAAATAAGGTGTGAGAGGTCTGAGGAGCTGGACAAGCGCCTGCAGAGTGCCGGCTGAGAGCAGCACTCTGTGTGGTGCTGCATCTGAGAAAGAGATCACGATGCAGGCACTTTCGGAGCCGCATCCAACATGAGCATATCATGAATGCAAGCATCCTTAAGGCGGGTCCATATATGGACATGTGCACAACAAATGCTGGTCACACTTGGCAGAAAGTTTACATGCAGGCACATATCCACACCAACAAAGCATCAGAAAGCAGAACAGAGCGCTCATCGCTGCCCTCCCTGCAGCTCCCGCTGAAACCAGTGAGCTGTGTCTGCGCACCATACAGAAATGTGAACCTATCATGCTTTCAAAGAACGGTAACTGCTATCCTGGGGCTACGTGCCTTCTTTAGGAGCTGGGCACTCACAAAGCACACACAGGCTGAGGCTTTGTTCAGACAAAAGAAAAACAGCCTATTTCAGAAAGAGAATGAGAAACTGATGACTGAAAATAATTTTTTTCAGCTCTCACTCCACTGATTCTCTCCGCAGCACCTGAGGCTCATACACATACACCAGATGCCAACCAGGAGGGGCTCCTCATCCCTGCCCGGCTCCTGGCCACCATGTGCGGAGCTCCACTTGTGCTCATAGACCTCCACCCAGCTGAGATCCCACAGCATCAGCACAGGCCAACACGATGCGTCCAAGCTGCACAGCCTCCTCTGCTGAGGGGCTGGTGGGACACATTTTGCTATCTGAAGCAAGTACAGCTTTCAGTAGGGCGAGAAGGAGCCGTTCCCACATGCTCCTGCCTGCCCTGCAACACAGACCCAGCTCTCCCCACAGTCTGGGGAAGGACAGTGCAGCCATGTGCTGAGCTCTGTAAATCAACAGCAAAGGAAGCGCACAGAGATGCTGCAGCTCGCTGGGACACTCTGCGCCGAGCACCCGGCCCTGGCAGCTCCTCCAAGCCAAACTTCCTTCCTTTCAGCAGCAGCCCCTGGCCATTTATCTTTCCAATTTAGTACAGAAAAAAAACAATTTTCTTCAGACTACACCCATCCAAAAAATTACATGCAACCAAATCAGCTTCATTAAGACTCAGTGAGATACTGTGTGTTCTACCCACTGTTTCAGTAATGTTTTAGTAATGTTTCAGTGCACTCCGTACTAAAAACAGTGATTCACACAAATGCAAACCCAACATTGCTCAACATAAGTCCCCCACAGAACTGTGTACAGTACGCACACTCAGCAGACCATGCAGAATAAGGACTCCATCCAAATTTCACATCTAATTAAAGATAATTTGGCCATTAATCCATACAGGTTTAGGAGCAAAGAAGGATTTTCCAGGACAGATAAACTGCAGCGATCCCTTTGATCCCGGAGGTTAAGCATCGATTACAATGGGAGATGAACCACGCGGGGCAGAACGGTGCCCTTTCTATCTGCAACAATGGCATCGCAAACACCGCTTAATCAATATTTGGCCAGCGACACCACAAACCGCCTTTTCAGATTTTAATTCCTGGTTGTAAAACAACCGTAGGGCAACCAGTGAGATAAGACATTGCACTGACTACTCAATTGCCTTTTACTGTCCCACTCGTTATATATGCACATTGCTAATTGCTCCGAACCTTTATTTACCACAAACAAATGACCCGTCGGCAGCACATCAAACCCCACTAACCAAATAATCTCGGCGCATGACACAACAGTGGCCCTAATGTGCTCGCGGTGAGTTTTAATTTCATTACGTTTAACCATTTTCATTTTCTAGGGGGAGTGATTCAAGGTGAATTAGTGCAGCAGCATGGGGCAGGAACGCTGCGGGGAAGCGGAGCAGCGTGGGGTTTGCGGTGAGCTCCGTTCCCGTACACTAGCCAGAGCGCGGCATTTGGGGAACGCCTGGACGGATCCTGCATTTTATTGACACATGCTTTTCCCTCTGTAGCCACACGTGAGTGTTACATAGGATTTAAAGTGACATTTACATGGAGAAATCCGCACTGAGTGGAGCACTGTGATTTATTGCTTTGCGTTTCACTCGATTTCTCCTTAAATTAACCAGAGAGCACTTTGTAGTTCTGCTCCATTTCCCAATGCAGTTATATTACACAGCCCCGGGGACCCGCAATAATTTATCACTATCAACTTTACGGGCTCCTCTCGCCTCAGCCCTGTTCCAGCCCTTATCAATAAGTGAACGTAACACAGAAGCCATCAGAACTGAACCCTCCCCAAGTCAGAGTCAGATAAAAGCGTCAGCTTGAACGGATACAACAGAAAAGTACCACTTGGAATCAAACCCTGAAAAGAATCTGTTGTAAGGATTTCATCAGCATCGACTTTTAATTTCAGCATTAATCTCTAATTAGTTTTGTATCTAATTAAAATCTCTGTCTGCCTGCCGATGCCATCGCCAATGCTGTGCAAGCAGCTGCTGACATCCGTGCCCCAGTGAGCCCTGCTGGTGCTGCACTCACACCCTGAGCCCAGCACGGTCACTCTGAGCAGAACAGGGCAGATTTGGGCCCCGGTCCTGCCCTGCCCATGGGAACCACGCACACGTGAATGGGCCCTTTCAGTGGAGCTCCTCACATCCCACGGGGCGCACACAGTCACCCTGAAATCCACCTCGCAGCCTGAGCTCTGCTGAGGTGCATTCCTGCAGGTGGTAACGATTTGGCAATCACAAGAGAAGTCACAAAACTAGGGATGAAAACCACAGTTTGGGAGCAAGCCCTTCAGCCTCTTGCCCCAGTCCTTTCAGAACTATACTAGGTTTAATCAATTATTAATTAAGAGTTTCAGAGCAATCCAATCAGATGCAAGCTTGGGTACAAACTCATGTAAACAAGTGGGAAGCGATTCCAATATTTGCTGAAGTAGGGTTTGCCCTTGCTCTCGGTGCCTGAGCTCAGAGAAACGGGGCAGGATGTGCCTGGCAGTTCTGCTCCAACACTTTGGGAACATACTCCTGAGTCGGTCAAGTGCCCAAACATGGGTGAGATCCCCACATCGGGGGGGGCTGGTGCAGCTGGGCATCACTTTGGGGGCTGCAGCTGGGACAAGGAGCACCCAGGGCTGGGGACAGCCCCTCATAGGGCAGAGATGGAGGGCAATCCTCCCCTCTGTCAGCTGCCATAGCAGTTTAGCAGTGTTACAGCACGTGCCAGCCCTGTGCCCTCCGGAGCACATGGCACCACGTCACAGCCCGTGCATCAAGTTGGTGATTGTAACACCACATCTAAATATTTAAGCTGGGGCCGGTGGTCGCGTGTCCTGTGCACAGGCAGCATCTGTCCTCTAATTCCATTACAGCACACAGCAGAAATGCTTTTCCCCAAACTCACAAACAGGAACAGCATCGCTCAGCGGAGCAGAGCAGCGGCGAGCCGCGCTTTGTGCTGAGGCCCTTTTTTCTCCCCCCTCCAAGCTCCCCACATACACACAAAAATAAGGACGGTGCCGAAATTGTATTAATGTGAGCCTCGGGCACAGAAGGAAAAAAAAAAAAGAAAAGAGGAAGGGGAGGGCGTGGGGGAAGGGTTTGGTGCGAGATGAAAGTGGTAGGAAAGAAAGGAGGCAATTTAGCCTGCTGCAGCCTGAATCGCTCCCGGAGCAGCGCTGGGGATGAGTAGGGCCCTTTCTGCGGGCGCATGACTGGGGGAGGGATCCGCGGGACGGGGCCCGGGGGCCAATTCCGGCCGCGAACAGAGCCCCTTTGAGGTCGGACCCGGCGCGGCGCTCCCAGCAGCGGGTACGCAGCGGCCGTGGGATGCGAGCTCCGAGGGCTCCCTCCCCGCAGCCCTTGTTCTAAAAATAGGCCCCCCGTGCCATATAAAGGCTCAGAGGTTTCTCCTTCATGTGCTGTCTTTACGGTTTGGGAAGTTAAGAAAAACGTATCATGCCCACGGAAAAACAGATGGGCTGTGAAAGAGACGCGATCGGGTGGATAGGCGCCCTGACAGCCAGGTTGTGTTCTAAGTCCGTGCCCCAGATCGGGGCAGAGGACAGCACCAGCAGCAGTGCAGCACGTGTGGCATCTGCCAGGGGTGCGAGAGAGCAGGGTTAAGTGCCCGCAAAGAGCAGCGGCAGAGGCAGAAGCCCCAAGGCAGGTGAGGTGCCGCCTGCTATGCATTTTTTTAAAATGCTGTATTTCTCTCCTCTCTGATCCCACTGCTGCAAGAATGCCCCAAATCCCACACAGGGAATCAGCTGCCTTTAAAGTCACCGGAACTCTGCTTCATTATCTTCCAGCCAAGCCAACACCTGCATCATCCACCTGCCCGGGGAGTAGGGAACGCTGCTCCCCATCGCCCCGCAGCCTCTGTGCCACCCCAGCCACAGGCACAGCTCAGCTCACGGAGCACCCCAGCACACCACACTCTCCCCACCCCGCAGCACAGCGCACTGCTGTCGAGGGCAGGCAGCACTGCGCACCGTGCCAAGTTGCCCCTGCAACAGCCTGTGGAAGCAATGCCGTCACCCGGCCCTGCACACAGCCACCACCACCACAGCACCCACAGCCCCGGGGCCCTGCAGCCACCGCAGTGAGAAGCACCAGGCTGGGTGCCCGTGTGGGCAGTGGGCTCTGACTCCAGGGGCTTTTTGGGCCGAGCGGAGCCTTCATTCCTCTGCTGGCAATGGGAGTTGAGGCAGAACTTTTTTTTTTTTGCCAGACTTTTTTGCTAGGGGAGGCAAACCCATTTTAGGGCTGTTTTCCTCCTGCCATGAGCTCTCTGCTGTGTTGTTCCTGTAGCTTCCCGTAAGAGCAAGTAAGAGTGCACAGTAACAAGTTCTCTCTAACGGCAGCACTCTCACTGTAGCACACTGGCCAACCCTTAACTAAATGAAGCAATGGGATGACGGGGGTAAGCAGGAGTAGCTGCGGGGAGAGCCGACCCTCCCTCCCACTGGCAAACCCCACTGAGCTGGTACAGAGCAGAGCAGAGTTTCGGGCACACGGAGTGGCCCACGCATTCACCCAGCCCACAAGCACGCAAACACAGCACGGTGGTACGGTCCATCCCGTTCAAGGGAATCTTACCATTAACTAAATGCAAAGGAAGCAAAACCAGGCACTCAATGCCAGCAGAAGGCCAAGGAGGCACACAGGGGCAGAAGCGGACCAGGCACAAGTCCTCCCTTCCCCACGGGGCAGCTCCAGCTCAGGTCTAGTGGAGCCCCAGGGCCCGGACCCAGCCATAAGGTCAGGGAACCCCAAAGAGCAAAGTCAGAGCCTGGGACGGCTACTTTAAGGAGAAGCAGAGAGGTGGGCTATATCGATATTTTTTCTCCTGCGATCTCTGTAAATTCCTCTACTCCATAAAGTTGGGGTATCATCAAGGTTTCCTATCTGCTGTTTTTAATCTCTGCGGAGAAGTTCAGGAAGGCGGAACAGCTCGTTGTTCGTTAATAACTGGGGCACTGAGCTCAGCGTTTTCCTCTCAGCGCACAGCCCTCAGAACAGCTCTCCATCGCAGCACGCACCAGGGGAGCAGCCATGTGCCATGGAGGGGCACAGAGAGGCACTCGGACTGCACCTCCTGGCCCTCACATAGAGCCCCTGTCAGCACCTCCTGTGTGTGCGTTACATGCATCTACACACAGACACACCAAGATGGGGTTTTAAGAACGGAGCCACAGAGTGGGGAGCCACACTTTGGGGAGTGCTCTCGGGTTTGTTCCTACAATATGAAGGGATAGCCTGCT
Source organism: Numida meleagris (assembly GCF_002078875.1). NCBI lineage: Eukaryota > Metazoa > Chordata > Aves > Galliformes > Numididae > Numida > Numida meleagris. Next base: position 16,693,557 of record NC_034412.1, read on the forward strand.
TTAAAGAAAGGGTTTTTGCTGTCCTTCCTGACCGATTCTCAGCACTCACAGATGTCTGGAATTGCCACAGACATTCTGTAGGTACGAACAGCACTTTTTCCACGGTGGAGAGTCCATAAAACTGTGTGGAGCATCAGCTATTAGGGGCTCATTGAATAATTCATCCCTCATTGCAAGCCCATAATGTCTTTTCTCGGCCTTTTGTGGGGCTGTTTTCTCTTCTTTTCTCCTTGAATTATAAAAAGGTTGCCTTCCTTTGTTCACATCAAGCTGCTGCTAGCTGGAGCTTTGTCTACGCAAAGCCAAAGTGTGAGTTTCAATGGACTCTCCCCTCTTTGTTTTCCAAGTTCATCTCCAAGTGTAGATTGTGTATAGAAGGCCTTCTTTGTAAAAGCTGGAGAAGTTGTACAAATGTTTGACCAGCTCATTTGGTACTTTTGTCTCGCCTTCCCCAGCGCTGTGCCTGTGCCGGGCCGCGACTTCCAGCCCCAGCCCGGCCCGGCCCGGCCGCCCCTCCGCAGCCCCGACGGAGCCGGCGCGGCCGTGTCCCGCAGCCCCCGGCCCGGCTCGGCCCAGCACACACCAGCACAGCACAAACTTTTCACAGCCTTTACAGAGAAGCATCGCTTTGCGTGCCCGCGGCCGCCAGGCTGCAGGCAGCCCCCCCGATTGAGGCCCCGCGGCACAGAACCTTCCCTCGTCGGCCCGACCGCCCCCCGCGCCTCTCCCGGCTCGGAACGGGTCTGGTCGGACCAGACGCCCCGCCGGGGCCCCCCACCTCCCGCCGCAGCCCGGGGTGCGCGCGTTACCTCTCTCGCTGAGGATGCCGTCGATGCTGTGCTTCGCCTTCTTGTCTCCTTCCTCCACCTCCTTCCTCTCCAGCTCGGCCTCCTCCTCCTCCCCTTTCCCGAACTTGCTCCGCAGGATGCGGCTGATGGAGCTCACTTCGGGGGAGTGCGGAGTTGTAACCGCCGCTCCCCCGCGTCGAGCCCTGCTTCCGGCCGCTGCCGTCGGGGCCGCCGGGGGCCGCGCTGCCCTCCCGCCGGGTTGGCACCGCCCCGCGCCCCCCGCGTATTTTCCCCCGAGGTGACGAGAGCCCCCCGACACCGCTCGGACGCGGTCCCGCTGCCCCCGCCCGCCGCTACCCTCCGCCCGCAGCGTAAGTGAACCCCCCGCGGAGCGTCCCCGGCACGGTCGCCACCGGCCCCGTTCCCCCGGGTGCGGAGCAGCCCGCTGTGCCCCTACCTGAGGGCACGGTGTTGCGGTCGCAGACGCCATCCTTGAGGAGCCTGTCGCGGATCTCCCAGCTGAACATCCCCGCGTTCTCCCGCTTGTACTCCTCGATTTTCTTCTCCACGTCCGGAGTCGTCACCTGCTTCAGAGCACACGGGGCGAGCGGGGGCTGTGCGGCGGCGGACTCCGGACTCCCCCGACCCCTCACGGACCTCCCGGAGCGGCCGCACGGCCCCGGGGGCAGCGCTGCGGGACTGCTCGAGGCTACGGAGACGGCGGCGTTGACCCGAGGAGACAGAACGGCCCGAACCCGCGGGAGGAGGATGGAGCCCCGAGGGGACAGCGCCGAATTGTGCGGGGACAGCGCGGGATGCGAGTGGAGCTGTGCGTCGGGAGAGTTTCAGCGGAACGAAGCCCGCAGCACCGAACGGAGAGCGAAGTGGTGGCGTGGTGGGGGGATAGGGCACCGGGACGAGCCCGGAGAGGTCTCTCCGGTGACCTCGGGGCTCTAAAGTGAGGCCGAACTGAAATAAACGCAGGCTGATCCGGCGGGGAGCGGCCCGCGCACGCTAACGCGCCTGTAGAAAAATCTGTCGTTTTAACGCGAAAACAGAAAGTTCGGGAGCCGCTACTTTGTTAACAACAAAGGAAAAAATCCAGCGAGCGACATTCAACGAAAACTCAAAAAGTTTCCTTCGCCTTGTGAGGAAAATAAAAGATATAAGGAAGGGAGAGGCAAAACTCGAGAGCAGGATCCAACTCGCTCTGCGCTATTGTGAGCGCGAACTTTTTAGCGGTGCGGGCCGTAAATACGCGCGGCTTTGGAAAAAGCGCGCAACGAGCCGAGCAGCAAAAGGGGCGGCGGGCGGAGCGGGGCCGAGCGGGCGGCGCCGCTCCCGGAGCCTCCCCTTCTCCCTCGCTTCGCTTCGGATTATTTCTTTTTTAAACACGAGTCTCTTTCTATATAAATAATAAATGCCCCCCACAATTGCCCTAAGAACCGGACCCGCCGCGAGCAGCGGGCAGGACAGTGCCCGTGAGCGGCCCCTCGCTCCCTCCCGCGCCCGCCGGGGCTCACCTTGGGCTTGCTGCCGCCGATGGCCCCCGGGCGGATGGAGCCCGTCTCCTGGTAGCGGCAGAGGATCTTGGAGACGCAGCCGTGGGACACGCGCAGCTGCCGGGAGATGACACAGGGCCGGATGCCGTGGTGCGCCATCTCCACGATCTTGTGGCGGATATGGTTGGGCAGCGGCCGCCCGTTGATGAACACTCCTCCGAGCTGATTGACTCTGCCCTGGCCGAGAGGGGTAGAGACTGGACAAGAGGAGGAGGAAACGGCGTTAACGTCTCCTTCGGACCCCGCGGCCCTGCGGCGTGCCGGCACCTGTTGCGCCCAGCCGGGGAGGGCCGCCAGGACGGGACCCGAGGCCGAAGTTCCCGAAGTCCCCGCAGCCCCTTCCGAGCTCCCCACGCGCTCCGTTCCCCAACTTTTCCCCGCTCTCCGTCCGCCGCCCCTCCTCTCGCCCTCACCTTCCAACGGGAAGCCGCCGCGCGGGTAGCTCTGCCCGGCTCCGGGCCGCATCATCCTGGGCACGGCCCCGGCCAGCGTGGTCATCGCGGCGGCGCGGCGCGCTCCTGCCCAGGTGCCGCTGCGGGAGAGAACGCCGTCAGAGCCGCCCCGCGGGGAGGGGACGCCGCCGGGGGCGGGGAAGGGCCGCTCCCCGCTGCCCCTTTGTCGGTGACCCGCTCTGCCCCGCGCCGGGAGGGCCGGACCGGACCCCGTGGAGCGGGGAGCGGG
>NC_034412.1:16696872-16698989 GCF_002078875.1 Numida meleagris
GGCTCCGGGAGCGCGGCCGAGGGGCCCGCGCGTCGCGCATCGCTCCCCGCTCCCGGGGTCCCGCTCCCGGCCCGGGGCTCGCAGCGCGCTTTGTCCGCGGGGAAGATGAGGGGGAGCGACCGCCCCTCTCTTCTCCAGCACCGCTACAACCTCCTCCCTCCCTTCTGTTTATGTAGTTCGCACCGCCCGGGAGCAGCACCTCAGGCCCCAGTGTTGCAGACGGGCTGGGAGCACCGCCGCGGACCTCCGCTTTCACCGACGGACGGACGGACGGACGGACGGACGGGGCGGCCCCGCGCACCCCCGCGGCTGTGCCGTGCGCGAGGCGCCGCGCTCGGCCCCACCAACCAACGGGCGGTTGTTCCCAGGAATTTATTGTAGCATTCAGCCCGAAGTGCCGCAAAAAGAAAGGAGGTGACGTCCGCCCGGAGCCGGGCTGACCGCAGCAGGACATGACGCCAGGAGTGTTGTAAAGGCCGTCTGTCCTCAGAGAGGTACCATTGTGCGCGGCCCTTTATTTACAGCTCGGGAAGTGCCAGCGAGCTCGGCTCTGCGCTGTGAAGTGCCAGCCCGGCTTCCACTGCGCCCTTTATTTGCAATCCTCTATTCAGCGACTGTCACTCCCGAGCCTCGAGTTATTCAGGCCCTTAATCAATCAAAGGGATGAGAGTCGTTCAGGTTCCCCCCTTTGAAATAAAGGAAACAATGTTTCGTGCCGGTCCCGCGGCCGCTTCCCCGCGCGGTTCGGGAGCTCCTTTCGGGGCCGCGGGGCCCAGCGGCGGTGCGGCGCTCCCCGGCCCTGTCCGGCGCTGCGGGCAGCGGAGCGGAGCGGATCGGGACACGGCCCCGCGCTCCCTGGGCCTCTGGGCTCCGCGCTCCGCGGCCCTGCTGCTCGGCCGCGGGACCGAGCTGTGTCGGCCGCTTTTCCCTAGCGTCAGAGCCGAGCGGGGCGGGAAGAAAAGTTTTATCGTCGCCACGGAACTGGTTGGTAAGAAAAGTTCGCTTAGCGGGGAGAGTCGGAGCCTATTTCACCCCGTGCTGCGCGTTACCGAGCACCGCGGCGGTCGGAGCGCCGAGCTCCGCTCCTGCGGGACCCAGGCACAGCCCGCGGCCGGAGCTCGGAAGCGTTCCGCAGTGGGATCGCGGCACCGAGTTCCAAGGCACCCGTGCGAGGCTCGGCGGGGATGTGGGAGTATTATTTAAAATAAATACATCAATAAATAAATGGACAAAACAAAACAAAAAAAAAAAAACCCGAAGTATTTAATCCTCACTTTGAGCTCTCGGAACACGGGGCGAGAAGCGGCACCTCGGGCCCCGGGCGGCCCCGCAGCAGTTCCCCCGCCGCGCTCGGGGCAGCCGCGGAGCGCTCCCGCATTGTGCCCGCCGCACTCCGCGCGCCCAGCGGCCGCTTTCCCCGACGGAGCCCCTGGCCCCGCACCGCCGCCCCCGGCCCTGCGGCTCTCAGTGCCCCACGCCCCGCGCACCCACCTCGCCGGGGCCGCCGCCCGCGCTACCAACCGGCGGCGGGACACGGCCGCATCCTCCGCACGGATCTGCTGAAATCCGAGAGAAAAGATGAGCCCCGAGTGCCGGCCCCGCTCCTCCCTCCCCCCCTCGCCCCCACCCCCATGTGACTGTCCTTGGGCCAGTGGAGATGATTTCACGGTGTTCCCGTGGAAATGGCTAAAAACGCTCCCGCTAATTACAGAGCTCTTCCAGGCCAGGTGCACTTTTAATTGGATTAGCGAGCGCTCGGTATGAAACCTGCGGCACATCGAATGGGCAGCGAAACTCGGGGCTGTTCGGGACAGTTCGTTCGAAATGAGAACATTGGAAATAAATCAGTTACCCTCTTTCCGGGTTTACGCGCATACATTTATTTCTCATAAGGGCGTCGGAGGGAATTCTGCATAGAACTGTTTCCAGGGGAGGTGATGCGGGAGAAAGGCGCTGGGATTTGTGAACAGGGGCGTGAGAGGAGGAGTGAAAAGAGAGGAGAAGATGAAGAGAAGAGAAGATGAGAAGAGAAGAGAAGAGAAGAGAAGAGAAGAGAAGAGAAGAGAAGAGAAGAGAAGAGAAGAGAAGAGAAGAGAAGAGAAGAGAAGAGAAGAGAA
>NC_034412.1:16701499-16703222 GCF_002078875.1 Numida meleagris
GAAAGGAAAGCAGAAAGGAAAGGAAAGCAGAAAGGAAAGGAAAGCAGAAAGGAAAGGAAAGCAGAAAGAAAAGAAGGAAGCAAGCTGAGCGGCGACCGATCACTGCGGGGCTGCAGGCGCGGAGCAGGCCCCGCTCTAGGCCCGGCGGGAGGTGACGGCGGCAGCGGGAGCCCCGCAATGCTCCTCAGACACAGCTCCGCAGGCGGAGCGCGGCGGGGGCCGAGCGGAATCAGAGCCCGTCCGGGCCGCGGTGCTGCGTGTGGATCTCCGCGCGGGGTCCCCCCGTCCCGCAGAGCCGCCGGGAGGCACCGCCCCGCAGCGGGACGCGGCCATGGGAGAATACACGCGGGTCCCGCCTGCTCCGCACCGCCCGCGGCCGCCTGCGGAGAGCGGTGCCCCGGCCGCGGGGGGGGAGGGTCCGTGCCGGCACAGCGAGTACTTAGAAACAAGAAGCCCAAAGATTAATTGTTTTAAGATTTTTTTTTTTTTTTTTTTTTGGTGGCAGAAACCCAATACTATTTGGCGAAAAAAGAAATTACCAGCGAAGGGCCGGGGAGATTAACGTTTGGAAACTTATGAAATGTAATCTGCACATCCAATCGATTCCCAGCATATCGGTTGAAAGGATAAAGATGCATATCTCCATGATGGATATTGCATTAATAGGCACATAAATAAAGGTTGAAAAGTCATCACGGGAAGCTTTGAACCTTTCTCCATTGCTTTTATGTCCCGTGCACACGCTTCAGCACCGGCTGATTTTTTCCCCTTTGGAGTCACGTCCTCGTCAATTTACGGCCCCAGCGAGGTTCGCAGCACCGGGCCCGGAGCGGGGCTCGTAGCGGGGCACCAGGGACAGGGGAGGGTTAGGGACAGGGATAGGGACAGGGATAGGGACAGGGATAGGGACAGGGCGCCCCAGGTCCCGCCGAACGCCCCACCCCCGGGGAGCACTGGGGGAGGACGCGGGGACGCGGCGCGCGTTGGTCACTTCGTAACGATGTTAAAGGGTCGGAGCGCAGAGGGCAGAACGGAGGAGGAAATCCGCACGCACCTCCGCGGGGGGGAGATCCGCGCCCCGCTCCTCACCGCCCCCGAGGTTCACAGCCACGGCTCAGAACGACGTGTCTAATCCCCGTTAATTGCTTGTACAAACACCAGGGTGATTAATTCCAGCGCTATCGCAGTGGATTTCCATGGGGGTTTTACAGCAGCAAAGAGACCGTTTGAGTTTTACGAACCAAAAGCTCGGACCGATCGAATACATTCGGTCTCGAAGCGGGGGATTTTCGTAGCAGCGAGGGAAAACGCGACCCGCGGCGTGAGGTGCCCGGGCCTGAGGGAGGGGGCGGGGTGCCGAGGTGCCAGTCCCCAGCCCCGTCCCCGTGTCCTCCGCACGCACCCAGCGCCACTGGGCCGGGGGTACCGACATCGGTCGGAGATGGCTCTATCTGCACCAAGACTGAGCTCAGCAATAGGCATTTCGTCTGCAGCTATGTGTTTTTAACACTTATTCTTTTAAAGATTAGCTGGATTATAATCTGGAAAGAGAGAACGCATAAGAGAAAGAGCAAAAAAAGAGAGAGAAAGAAAAAAAAGAGTAAGAGAACGAAAGAGTATAATAAGGAGAAGGGGAAGGAGAAGGAGAAGGAGAAGGAGAAGGAGAAGGAGAAGGAGAAGGAGAAGGAGAAGGAGAAGGAGAAGGAGAAGGAGAAGGAGAAGG
>NC_034412.1:16703636-16712061 GCF_002078875.1 Numida meleagris
AGGAGGAGGAGGAGGAGGAGGAGGAGGAGGGGAAGGAGAACAGAAGAGAAGGCGAACAGAAGAGGAGAAGAGAAGGAAATCAAACAAGAAAATAGAACAACAGAACCGAGGAACACAAGGACGAAGGCAGGCCGTGCAGAGCCGGGTCTCCGCTCCGTGCCGCCCGGGACTCCCCGTTCCCCGCTTCTGGTTCGTGCCCAGCACCGACCCGCCTGTGCCGGGCGCTCTGCGGGCGAACAGCTCCGGGCCAGCACCTCGGAGCGCTGCGGCAGCGCACCCCGCCTGGAGGGGTTTCGGGCTGGGACCGGCCAGGACCGCCCTGGCGTGCGGAGCCCTCGGTGCCGGCAGCGGTGCCCCCCCGGTCGCGCTATGCCGTGCGTTACGGGGGGCCGATGCCTCTCTGCTCCGTCGGATTTCTCCTTTTTGACAGCTTCTTGACTTCCGCGCAGAGAAGAGACACACACACAGGGCTCCCCGCAGCGACAGGGCCCGCGGCCCCGTGCAGTCCCCGGTTCCGAAGGAAGGAGCAGCGGGGCCGGGCGCTCCCTCAGCAGTTCCCCAGGCCGACCGCAGAGCAGCAGCCTGCGGGAGCACCGGGAGGGCCACCCCAGGCGCCGTGCAGGGGGAACGGCCCCGCCCCCGCAGCCCCACCGCGGCTGTGAATGGGGGGGTCTTGTAGCTCTGTCTCCGAGCCGCCCTCGGGCGGAGGCAGGAATTGGCGACGTCGCTGTTCTCTCGCTGCCGGTCACCCGACATTTGCTAAAATCTAAGGAAAGGGAAAAGTCCCTGTCCCGAAGCACTGCCTGCTGCAGCGCCAGGGAACCGCGGTGTCACGGCGGCCTCGCTAAGGACACACGCAGCGCCGAGCACCGGCTTAGCACGGGGACACCCCGCGCCGGCAGCCCCCGCTCGGCCCCAGGGAGGGCAGCCCCCGCTGCGGACCTTTCGGAAACATTCGGCCTCCAGACAGCTCTTCCACAGTCTGTCCCGTCCCGTCGAAAGCAGACTGCGGCCGGGAACGGGCTCCGGGCAGTGCGGGGAAATAACGGGAGTGCGGATTCGTCCCGGGGGAAAGGAACCTCAAACACCGCCTCCAGGAACCGCAGAAATGAGGGTTTGTACCGGGGGGCAACACGGCCCCGGGAGCACCTGGAAGAGCACTTGTAGTGATCGCAGCCGGAGCCCGCCCCTCCGCGTCAGAAAGAGCAGAGACAGCTCCAGACAGCGACAATGGCACTTACTTTCCACACGATCGTGATACTTAAATAATACGTTGAGATCTAAGTCTGTTCTCAGAGAGAAACGTTTAGTGTGTGACTACAGGGAAGTGCGGTTTCTTTTTTTTTTTTTAATAATATCGTTTAAATTGCTTCATACTCTGCAAAAGCAACAGTTCTTTTCTTTTTTCTTTTCCTTTGGAAAAGAAATGAACGCATTTCTGTCCCCTGATACTAACTGTGCGACCAAAAACTCCTTACTTACAACGTGGAAATGAAGCTAGAATTCATGCTCACTGCCCACATTTCTACACCATAAAATATTTCATTACTTCCACTTCAAATGAAATCAAATTTTGGTTTACATCTGAAGTGTATTTCCCAAATTGCAGTCATTGCAAAAACAAACCATGAAACCAACCATTCTTGCTGTCTGTGTTAATCAGGTGGGTACAGAACAACAACGTCCCACGTAGGATGGGGAAATACTTGGGTCTGGACATGAGAGGAGCTGAGGGCTGAGATCTGGATTCGCTGATACAGAACGAGTACAGCAGGAGATAAATTCAAACGAAAATGTCAAAGCTTCTGAGCTATTCTTCCCAAATGCTATAACGCAATGAGACCAATCAGCCCCACGATATTTCAGTTTGCTTAAAGCAGACGGAGTCTTTGTTAACTGAAGATACGCGCAAATGAGTGCCACCACCTGGATCCCAAATCCTGCAACCCAAACTCACAGACAGAAGCAAGAGCGAGCCAGCCGCAGGCTAGTTTTGGGCCTGGGTGCTTTCATGAAGCAGCCATGGGTACCAATGGAGCTCGGCATCGCTCCTTTCTCACAGCTCAGCCACAAGTATTTTGTGCGGCACTGATCAGAGATCGATGCAGTTAATATGGCTCATGTAAGTAGATGCAAGTTGTCACGGCGTTATCTAAGGATCTGTGTCTGTGACAGGGGGACAGCAGGCCCACAGGCCCAGAAAAGAGAGAAAGGAGGGAAAAAAAAAGTCAGCAGTTTAGGGGTTGGCCTGGACTGGTCCGGCAGCTAATGCAGCAGGGGAGCCACGGGCCCATGCCCTGGGGAAGACAAAGGGAAAAGGGGAAAGGCAGGGAACTCGTAGACGGATCTAAAACAAAACAGCGGCACCAATCTGAGGAGGAACGTTAATTTACTAAATATTATATCGAAATTGAGGCCAATAAATCAAACAGAGAGAGTTACAAGCTGAGATTCTTACATCGTAAGCTGCAGGGGGACCACGTGCTTCTCCGCCAGGTAGGAAGGAAGAAACTCCTGGTCTCCCAGGTGGCTTCACCATCCCCTCTAGATGCAAAGACCCCTGGGGAGTGCAGCTCCTCCCCTCCCCCTCGGAGAACCAAAACACCCAAAAAAGGCAGTCCCCAGGACATTAACTCTTTAACTGCCAGTGTTTTATATGATGTTATGATGTGGAATACCGACAACAACAAAAAAAATCACAAAACCATGACACAAGTGCATTTGGTTAGTGCAGCCGTGGCATTTCTTCCAGACAGCTCAATCTCTACACACACCCGGCTGCAGTGGAGGAGCAGGCACGCCGCAGGGCTTTGTGGCTGTAGAAGTGAGCTACCAAATTTGAGCAGCCTTCGGAAGCATGAGAAATTACAGCCATGAAGCTGCACTGCACAGCCGCTTCCCCGTCCCACTGGGAACATACAGAGACAATGGGTCGTGTTGGTGCAGAGATCCTGCAGAGCACTTCCTCTCGCGTGGTTTAAATGCTCAGAGGTCAGCAGAAAGAAACGTTAGCGTTTTCTTTGGCAATAAAACATGCTAACAAAATAATTCCAGCAATAGAGCGTATTTTCTAGTAGACCAGCAGAACAGGCAGAGAGGTTGCAGCCACAGAATGTCCGCAATGCAGGGAAAAGGATGGGTGAGCTAGGGTTCATGTGCAGGAGAGCTCTTCCCAAGTGAGGAGCACAATTCTCCTACATTTTTATTTCCAATAGACATCAGGCACTCAGTGTAGTGCCCATTACCGCATCTTGCACTGTATGAATATCAAATGCACTGCTTATCCTTAAGTCTGCAAGCCAGAGACATTAATACCCATTTATCTGAATGATAATCAAACTCAATCGGAATATTGGCTTCTGCAGCAGTTAAATTTTGTCTGGTACACACAACATCGAGAGGGGAAAGACCGCGTTGGTCATGAATATGGGGAAGGAGCTGCAGCAGCGGTGTGCTGCAAGTCGCTGTGCCTGCTCCCCTCAAAAACAGCCTCAGAACCACGCCTGAACACACAGCTGCACGCCATTCTCCAAGGAAGCTGGAAGTTCACACACACCCAGAACGCCAGTTCTGCAGGATTTGGAGTTTTTTGCACAACCATCAGCCTCGGCCAGCTGAGCAGCGTGCCCACACCGCTGGGATTGTTTGCTGACGTGGGATTTCAACTGAAAGTCCGCATTGGCTCTGTAACTACATTGACCTTCTTCAGTGCGTAATGAGCAACAGCAATCCTCTCTTCCATCATTTGCTAAAGGTGTTTTATACACAGCGTGGCAATGCACAATAAGCTGCTTTGGGACTTAGGCCTTGAGAACTAACCTGAATCTCTCTGAACAGTAATGTGAGCTACAAAAGAGGAGGGCTGAGGTAAGAAACAGCAGTATCCATATGCACCTGTAAGCCACTGAATTTCAATAATGTATTTTCTGGTGCATGGAAAAAAATAACTGGAGTGTACTCTTTTTTGTTCTCTAAAGAATAAACTCAGAAAGGAATTCCTTTTCAGGTCAGAGGCGCTTTTGAGTTCTCCCCCTGCACTACCAGAGGATAATGGAAGAACAGAGCCCGATTCTCATAGCGCCCTTTTGGAAAACCCAGGCAAAACCAGGACCCCAACCAGCAGCCACCTCTGGGAACGGAAGTCACCGCCCCAGCTTCTGGTGCCGGAGGATTTTGTTCCACTCTCTTACTATCTGCCTTTGTGGTACATTTACAATGGTTGGACATGAGAGTAAGTGCAATGTCCCTTTCTGCGTGGTGACAGAACACAAAAGCACTACTGCATGCCTTTGGCCAATCCAACCGGATAACCACTGCCTTTATTCCTTCCGTGCATGCGTGAAATACTCGTGTCTGTCTGCCACACCTGCCTTCCTAGGATGGAGGGCTGCCATGACGTCAGAGAACACTGTATGATTAGTTACTAGCTGTGGGCTAGTAATGCCAAAAGGAATATAACTTTTTCCCTGCAGACACAGCGACTATCAGGGGTGCTCCAAAGGAGAGAGCAGAAATAACAACTCCTACATTGTGGCACTGACAGTACATGACGTGTTAAAAAAAACTGACTGTGCTTTAATACCACGGTGTCCAGCAGCCCATTGCAAACCATTCCCAAACTGCTTCACTGATCCTCCAGCCCGGAGCCCACCATGCTCCTACTCAGGAAGGCAGACATGGGATTACTGCTACACAACATTTGGGCGTAACAGGAAGGTACCGATGTCCCAGAACTCAAGCAGCGGTCTCACGGAGGTCCAACAATTCGAAGGAAGCTTCAGGCTAGCTTTTCTGCTGCTCCCATGCCTTGGCTATAGCTGCTCCCGCCAGACTGTGTAACACAGAGGAGAGCTGCACAGCAAAAAAACCGTGCAAAGGAAGCTGAAAAAGCCAGCTTTTATTTCCCATTGCTTCACCTTAGCACTGCGGTACGCCCTGCCTTCTCCGCTCCCCTCAGTGCCCTGGAGCACTGTTTTCTGCAGGATGTGTATGGCACAACTGATGTGCAGCCCTTTGGCTGTATACCTTCAGGTGTTTTTCAACAGCTAGCAAAGATGAGCGTTCTCACTAAAATAATTACAATAATAAAACAACACAAGTGACAAGGATTCTCTTTTTTGTGTTCACTTTTTTTTTCCTTCTGAAACTTGAGCAAGGTTTGGCTTCAGACAAGCAATCCATACACTCAAAGGAACCCAGAACACAAATGTAAGGCTGGGACTCTACAGCAGCCAGAGATGCTTACGATGATTTTTTTTCTGACTGGTACTGTGATGTGGGTCCACACTCATGCTCCAAAAATTGGTGTCAGCACAGAGGAGGATTTGGTCGGACTGTCCATTTTAATTTGGCTCTGAAATATTTTCAATATACGAGTACGAACCTGATATGCAATATGAGCATCCCATTGTAAATAACCCTGAAAATCCTGTTTAGGCTGCGATCTTCAACTTTTGTAACGTGCAAACCTATAAACATTTTAGATTTGACCCTCACATAACAAATCTAAGCTTCAGGTGATTGATTTGCTGTTCTTACTTACCTTCTGTAAATCCTTTAGTAGTACTCCATGTTGAAGCCATTGGTTTAGACACAATGGCAAATACAGTGAAAAGGCAAAAATAAAACTATGATGTGGAAGTAAACGCTGGAGTGTAAGTTCCCTACTGCAAGCAGTATCTTAGGGCACAGCCACCTGCTGTGACTGTGGCTCCTCTAAGTGTAGGCAAGGCGGGAGCTGGCTGGCAGGGCAGTGCTGCATGGCAGTGAGGTTGCAGCAGCCCCGCAGCCAGCCAGCCACAGAGCAGAGCGGAACAGGAGCCGGGCAGCGAGCTCCAGCCGAGCCCCAAGAGCACTCCGAGCCAGCTCTGCATGAGGCTGCTGGGTGGGCCAACCTGAGCTGCAGCCACTGGAGCTAACCTGGCCGAGTGAGAACACCGAAATGCACTGTATTTGCAGAAGCACAAGCAGGTAAATCAGAAATTGGTGCATATAATGCACGCGTGTACATATTTTATATATTTATTTCTCTTAGAAAACATTGCGGCTGTTTATGTCCATTAATTTACATATATTTATTCTTACTACAGTATCATTTATAATAATACTTTCGCCTCTATAGCACCTCCTCTTCAAGGATCTCCAATTGCTTAAAAACGTCAATAAATAAAGCCTCACATCTTGCCTGTGAGGTAGGTCACACTGTTATCAAACTTCACAGATGTGGTAACTGAAAACAGAGAGGTTAAGGCCAACATTTTCAAACGTTTGTACCTGAAGTCGACCATCTAAATTCTCATTTAGATGCTTAAATAAAAGTCTCGTGGTTTTCTTTGGTGCAGAACATCCACAACTACTGCTGAAGTCAGGGGCTAGGAGTCAGGCCTTCCGCTGGAGGCTCAGCTTTGTGCAGCCAACAAACAGCTCCAAGTCTGAACACTGCTCTAAACACACAGCCCACAGCCAGAGCCAGAACTCAGCGCAGGGATTTACCTCCTCAGGGCCTCTCTATTATTAAATACGACTTTAAAAGGCTGGTGTGGATCTGGTAAATAAACTTAAGTGACACAAAAGTCATAGACTATTTCCACAAACCACGTCCGTCGTATAAAGACCTTTTTTTTCTTTTTCCTTTTGAGGGGGTGTTTTTCACAGCTTTGTGATAATGAAGACAATACACGGCACACATCACTTGTGCAGTCATAAAGCACGGCACACATCTCCACTTGCTGCCTTTACGTTTCTACAGAGTAAATTCCTTTGCACTTGTGATAAATAGAAGTGGTCGATAAAGGTCTATGAGGATACGTGTCAGAAGTCATGCAGACAGCTTGCAACACACATATTAAAAGATCACTTTTAAAATTCTTGAATTTAAGCACGAAAATAACTACCTCATTCCAATACAGTACTGTGTAGAAACACGGAATAAGAAGCACTATCTTATTCCCAATGTCATACGTTATAACAACTAATTAAGTTAAAAAAATTCAGGCACCAAATGAATTATCCCGCAACATAGAATAGTATCTATACAGAGTGCTCTCCTCAATATACTACAAAACCAGCCATACGGCAGTATGTTTCACATCATGTTACGAGCATCTCATCACATTGCTAACACATCTCTGAACGTTTCCTACTGGCCTCTGCGGAAACTTCTAACACAGGAGAGAAACTCACCACGAGGGGAAAGTCACCGTCTCACCACGGCTGCCTCGACCAAAGGTGAGCAATCAGATCGCACAGCGTGCTGCTGTATTCCACCTCTACAGTGATGCTGGAAGTCTGTATTTTAACGTGGGTTTCTCTCACTGTATAAAAACTGAAATCAATGAATAGCCAGCAGAATACTGTTCTCTACCACAGGAGTCTTTTAGCTCTGTTTCAGAGCTCCATTAATTAAATCGTCATCCATAAATTAAGAGTGCAATGCAGCGTTTCAGTCTCCCACATTAAATGAGAATTTAAAATAATTAAATAATAAAGCTTATTTTAAGCAACCGATAAGAGGACTCGACGGCCTTCTAACAGAAGTGTAACAAAGCCGTACTCGATACAAGGAGGGATACTTTGGCTCAGTCTCTTTAAGATAATACGCTTCTGTTACAGCTTCTATACGCACGTGTCAACTTCATAACAAGAAAAATAGAAAACGCATTTAGCATCGCGATGTCGCTCTGCTCCTAACACCAGCGCAGATCTCCAATTATCTTCCAGGTGGGGGCAACAGTAAGCCAGTTTTCCTTCATAAACGTTCCGTCCCGCCTTAGTGAGCGGGCACCGGGAGCGCAGCGCTGCACCGCAGAGCCGCTGCCCTGCCCCGGGCATCGCCCGCCCCACCCGCCTCCAGTCCCCGGGGCAGCCAGGTGCACGGCCGGGCCCCACGCAGCGCGACAGCTCCCGAGCGCGCTACGGGCGCTGCTGAGCCACAGGGGCCCGCTGGCCATGACGGCACGTGGGGGCACCCGTTCCTCCGCGGCCTCCCCCGCATCCCTCCCCGGGGCGCTCAGCCCCGGCACCGCGGCCCCGAGCCGCCCCCGCCCCTCCCGGCGCTACGTGTCGGTCCTGCGGGGCGCGGCACGGCCCCGCGCGGGGGCGTTGGCGGCGACCCCGCCGGCGGCGGCGGCCTCGGGCCGGTACTTGAGCCAGCAGATGAGCCACGTGACGACGACGGAGAAGAGGGCGAGCACGCTGGCCACCGAGAGGCAAATGGGGCCCACGGGCGACGGCGAGGCCGAGGCGCCGGGCCCCGCGTCCCCGCCGTACTGGTTGACGAAGATGAGGCCGGTGAAGAGCAGCACCACCATGGACAAGAAGGAGACGACGACGCACACGCAGCCCGCGCTCAGCGCCGCCCGCTTGCAGCTCTGGCAGCTCTCGTAGCCGCCGCCCGAGGAGCGCGGCCCGGCGCGGCCGGGGGGCG